>NC_091478.1:7302972-7390472 GCF_036971445.1 Narcine bancroftii
TGCCATAAACCACTTACACACAGCTCCAATAGACATTAACTTGAACAGGAACTTACTATTAGGTCAGAATCACGACCCATGGAGATAACTGTTCTGTTTACAGTTCTCAGTAACTTCTCCATTATTAACTGCACATGCCGTTGTGTTGGTCCCTAGGTTAGAAATCAATGAAATACATTAATGAGGGAAATGAAATAAACAATATATTTGTGTTCATCATTCAAAAACATTTTCATTCTAAGAAATAAATTACAATTGTACTCAAATTGAAAATAACAATTAATGGCAATGCCACATGGAAAGATGCATGAAGTTGTCATTGAAAACACTTTGCTGACAAGAATTGATATACCAATCACCGTTTTTTAAGTTAAGAGGAAAGAATACTAAATAGTCAATAAAGCACATTTTAAGTAAGTCCTTTTGAAAGCACTAACCTAGAAATACACAAACATGTCAGAAAATCGAGCCTTCTCTCAAAAATGAGACATAAAGACTAGCTCAAAGTGAGGTAGTAACTGGCATCTTCTCCCAGAACCTCTTCAATATTCATAGCATATAGCGCCCATAGATGGTGTTGCTCTGCTTGATATTTGAAACCTTTTTCCAATTGAAGTTAAATATTCCAAAAAAAAATCAAAGAGAAATAATGGTACATTGATTTTTTTTTAAATGGTTACTTGGAATGATGGCCTTCACACTTCGAATCAATTTCACTTTGCATTTATACAGCAATTATAGAAGTAAAATATTACAGGATGCTTCAAAATCTTATTTTTACCATCACGGAGAAAATATATTTGTTTGGAGACATTTCTCCTCCAAGAACAATGAATCAGAAATAGTTGCAATGAACAGGTGACCTTTATTTTTCCCAGCAATCTACAAATCCCTTCACCTGGGTTAAAATCCAAAAATACTGGTGATACTTCGCAAGTCTAACAGTATTTGTAGACAGCCGACATGAAATATTAATCATTTCTTTCTCTGTGATTAACCTGTTGAACATTTCAAACCATCTGATTTTATCACAGATTTCTAGCATCTCCAGTTTTTCTTGCTTGAGTCCACATGTTAATGTCAGTTTAATATTTTAACACAAGTGGAAGCAATTTAATGTAAAGTGTAATTAAATAACATCAATAAATATGTACCTAATACAGAAAATGGGGAAAGAATAGCACCACTACTATCGCACCAGTGGCCAGGGTTCAAATCTGCCGCTGTACGCAAGGAGCTTGCATATTCTCCCCACATCCTTGTGGGTTTCTTCTGGGTTCTCCGGTTTCCTCCCACATTCCAAAAGATTAGTCGGTTAATTGACACAAAATTGGGCAGTGTGGGCTCATGTGCCAAAAGGGCCTGTTACCACGTTGTATCTCTAAATTAAATTGTATCTGTAATTTTATTGAGAATTACAACTTGACTTCAAAATTATTAGGTCAAATTAAATGGCTTATTTTTCGAATTTATTGTCAGATGTATCAAAAATGCAATGAGAAATGGGTTATTTTGCAAGACCAGTTGACAACTTATACACAGAGTACAAAGTGCAGAATTACAGGGAAAATCCAGTTAGTATGGAATGAAGGCGATATAACTTTACTATTTTGCTGTTCACTTAGCAATCTGTTAATGGCAGGAAGGAAAATGTCCTTAAATCTGGTGATGTATGATCGGACACTTGTGATTCTTTTTCCTGATGGTAGAGGGGTGAAGAAACATTAAGGGATGCTGATGGCATGCCAAATTTCCTTGGTTTTCTGAGGAAGTTCATGGGTCGATGCAGATAAGTCACTGGAGAGGTGTATCCCAAAAACCTATGTTATCTCCACCTCAATGCCATTTATATGAATAGTCTATTTAAAAAGTTTTCACTCTCTAGGATTCCAGATTCTTTTATAGTTTTGTAATAAAACAGATGTAATATTACACAAAATTGCACTTAGTCTGCTGTAAGGCAGACAAAGATTTGGCACTGGCAGAAATTGGCCAGTATCCCTTACAGTCAGGGAAAGAGAAGCAAAATAGTCTCTTCAGAGTCACTATGTCTGTGGATTTGCCTCAAGTGCTCCTGTAGCCTCCACAGCCACACCATCAGCAAGCAAAGCTCCAGATCCAAATCTCTGACAAGATCAGGAAGCCTTCAATGTCCGAGGCTCCTCAGGAGCCTTTCCCACCCTTGACACTCTCTCACATCCTGGTTCTGATACCTGGTACCCTTCAACCAGACTCCAGCAGTCTGCAGCCTGGTGTGAGCCCTTTGACAGGCAGCCCACAGCCTGTGTGGGTCAGAGCCTTGAATCACTAGCAATCTGCTGCCTGTATGGTTCTTTTGACGCAGAGCCTCTTACTGGTCTGCCACTATGGTCACTGTACCATGGAGTCATCTCCTCTACTCTTCCTTCTCCAACAGGGGGTGTTTTCTTTGTTTTCTGATACCCTGCGCCAGTCTTTTTCTTTCCCAGAGTCTGCAAACCCTTGAGGTTCCCACCAGCACAGGCACCACCATCTTGGTCCCAGACCCTGCAGTCAGAGGATTTTAAAAGGCCATCAGCTCATTTAACAGACTATTTAAAGCCTGTATGGAGCCGTTGGTAGGAGGACGAGGACTGCTTTTTTCTCTCTCTCTGGTTACAAAACCACATGACCCTCTTAGAATAGCCAACTGCACTCAGACTGACTGTGGCTCCGAACCTAATTCTCCAAGTTCTTTCATCTGTTGGTTTTCAAAACAACAACCCATTAGTGGTCTCTATGGGTACTCCCCAAAGCTTTTGCAATGGCACTCGGAGCCAGGCTGTCTGGTTTGAGCAGAGCTCGAGTATTTTAAAGGAGATCTGTTTTGAAGTGTTTGTATGTGACCTACACTAAAAAATACCTGCCACAATTTATATCCTTTAAAGCATATCTATATACAATATTAAATACAACATAATCTGTCACACCACCTCATAATTTTAAATACGTCAATAAATTTTTCCTTCATTCTTCTATGCTCCAGAGAATAAAGTCCTAACATGTTTAACCTTTCCCTGTAACTCTGATCCTGAAGTCTGGGAAACATCCTAGTAAATCCTCTCTGCACTCTTTCCACATTATTGGTATCACTCCTGCAGTTAGGTGACCAAAACTGCACACAATCTACCAAATTTGGCCTCACCAATGTCTTGTAAAACTTTACCATAACATCCTGACTCCTATACTCAGTATTTTGATTTATGAAGCCTAACATGCCAAAAGCTCTCTTTACAACCCTATCTACCTGTGATGCCACTTTCAGGGAATTATGTATCTGTTTCCCAGATCCCTCTGTTCTACCACCCTCCTCAGTGTCCTACCATTTACATTTCCAAAATACAACACCTCACTCTAGTTTGCATTAAACTCCATCTGCCATTTTTCAGTCCATTTTACCAGCTGGTTCAGATCCTTTTCATCCTTTGAAAACCTTCTTCACTGTCCACAACACCTCCAATCTTAGTGTCATCTGCAACTTGCTGAACCAATTTACTACATTATCATCCAGATCATTGATATAGATGACAAACAACAAAGGTCCCAGCACTAGTCCCTGAGGCCCACCACTAATCACAGGCCTCTAATCTGAGAAGCAATCTCCCACCATTACACTCTGGCTTCTCTCATTCAGCCATTGTCAAATCCAATTCACTACTTCACCATGAATACCCAGCGTCTGAACCTTCCTGATGTACCTCCCATGCAGGAACCTGTCAAATGCCTTTCTAAAATCCCATGTACACACATCCACACTCTGTGGCAGAGCACTGTTTCTCTGCTCCCACTCTCTTGGATCTACTGGCACCAGCGGCAGCACTGCCATCTCAGCAGCTCCAGCAGGCACCGTCGATTTTTTTTTCATAAAAGTAATTGTTAAATGAAGCACGTTAAGGCAGTTGCCAGTAATCACTTCCTCTTGCATAGATCCCCTTTTCAGCATGGAACTTTTAATTAAATACTTGTTCAAACTACCTTTTGGGCTGACAAGAGCAATTCCAGAAAGATCTGTGATAGGCAATTTGCTCAACAGTGCATGTGCAATGTCTTATATATTGGTTAATTTGGGAAAGCCAGGTTCTTAAATCACCCTTGGAGAAGAGCTTGACAATCGACTTTGCAGTTGCGCAGAACTAATAGCCGTCCATGTTAACATAACAGAGTTAAATGACCTACCAATTATTGTGTGTAAACTACTCAACAAGACCAGATTATACTTTATTGCACTGAGAGTACTAATAGTTGTGTCAAGAGTGGATAAATTAGTGAATCACTTACCCACATTATTTTTGTTAGCTTTTGTATAATATCCAGTACCCGAGGCACATTGCTTTCTTTCTAAATGTTAGTGACAGTTGAGCAACTGACTCAGGCTTTCCATATACAATTTTGAAATCATGAAAAAGGTAACTGCAGATTTCGACACTGCACGTTATAAATGGCCTTTAAGATGGGGTAAATGAAGACAATATATCCATCTACACTTGGTTTCAAGTACTAATTCTTAAAACAGCTTTGCAACATTCTCCATTCCACTGTATACATTGGTCAGTATCACAGTACAAAAAACCTCATGACAGTATGTTATTCACTTAGCAAATAAGAGGTTCCTTCTGATGAACTGGATGAAAGCTGGCAACTCAGGGCTTTGGGTAGAGATTTTATCAATCAGTGTCTTAAGCAGAGAAAAGGTCAAAAAATGTTACAGTTGTTTTTAATACATGTTGAAATCTAGTTTCTTCTTGCTTGGTAGTCATCAATTATGCACAGAACTTTTGGTCATTTGTAAAGTCCACTGACTCATGGCCCAATCCTTTCCAGAAACCACTGACCCACAACATTGAGGAAGGAATTGAGGAGTGGCATTGGCTTGTAGCTTTTTGGGTCAATTGTGTGTCCCCTGGTTTGCAAGGATCTATAGCCTTGGATTTGTTCTATTGCTATTTTGCCAGTAGCATCTTGAATTCTGCCATATATCTCCCTCCTATGTTTTTGGAATTTCTCACTCAAGCGTCACCTTCCTTTTTTTAATGGCTGCTCGAACTTTAGTTTTCTCCTCCAGAGTATATGGCATGAAGACTAAAGTTTGCATTGACTGTGGTGCCACTAAACTCTTTACAATTTCTGAGTCATTGGTAGATTAAACTTTAACATATTAATTTGAAAGCATTCACTACAGCCCTATTAATATACTGGAGGAGTTTCGAAGCTATGTAATTTGATTGTATTATTTTAAATTTGATAAAAATTGTAAAATGGAATTAAAATAGGCATTAGTGATTTTAGTGGTCAATGAATGATTCCAAACAAAAATACAATACATTACATTTGTAAAAGAGCACAGAGATAGTAAAACATAAAGATAGGGAATTTCTTTCTTTGAAAATACATGACAAAGTCTACAATAAAATTATTTTAGATAATAAATTCAATACATTTTTGAATCTTTGTGTATGAAGCCCAACTGAAAAGAGAGGATAGGAATTTAATGAAGTACACTATGTAGAAAGATAATGAGGTTCTGTTAACCACCTTCTGCAAAAGCTTTTTGATGGAAAACAGTCCAATGTTGCCATGACACTTACATATTTGATTCAATAGGTTATTGGGTTTTATTGAATGCAAATAAATTCTTTTTTTAAAAAAAAAATAGTTGAAAAGAAAGACTGACAAAGATAGACCCCAAATAAGAAAGAAAATAGCCCATTATAACAGAGAACACCTAATGTATCATGAATACTAGAGACAGATTCTTGCAAAAGAAACATCCAGATTATTCTTCAATAAAGAATAAATGATGCACCAGATATAAAAAGCCACAAATAGTCTAAATATAGGTACATTTGACAAACAGTGGATTTATCTACTCACCCCATCCTTTCTATAAAGTACTTCAAGGATATTGCTAAGCAAATGACAGCAAGCTTCCAGCTCCTCTTGCTTTTCCAAATGATGTTTCAGCTGGTCGGTCATCATGGGTAGAAGGATGTCTCTGCATTCTAGGCACAGTAAATAACAGCATTCAAAATATTTTAAAAATGTTAACTAATAGTTTGGTTTGGCGGTAGTGTTTGATAACATAAAAAGAACACACAAATACTTAAATTTTATATCAGTGAGTCATCCTTGTAATATAAAGAGTGACCCCAAATAAGAAAGAAAATAGCCCATTATAACAGAGAACACCAAATGTATCATGAATACTAGAGACAGATACTTGCAAAAGTAACATCCAGGTTATTCTTCAATAAAGAATAAATGATGCACCAGATATAAAAAGCCACAAATAGTCTAAATGTAAAAACCAATAATCATACAATTGTTTCTGGCAAAATGCTAGACTCTATGACAATACACAAAAGTGCTGGAGAAAGTCAGTAGGTCACGCAGTGTCCATAGGAAGCAAAGGTATACAAACAACATTTTGGGCCTGAGCATTTCAAGGTAAGATAACCTACATTTGCTTCCAATGGAGGCCGTTTGGTCTGCTGAGTTTCTAATGTGGATTACATTACAAACACAGCATCTCCAGACTATCCAGTTTTACCAGACTCTTTATTACTTCATTCTCTTTTAAAATGTATCCCAGTTCCCTCAAAGGACAAAGGAAACAACACAGGCTCTGACTATCACTTCAAAATGTAATTTACTTATGTGTAGTTTGGTGAGAAGGCTGAAACAAATGGTGACTTTGATATCAGGGTTGACAAAAATGACAAATGATTCATCTTAAAAGTGGTAATGGAAAAAAATTACTTCAAAAACTTCTGAAAGGCAACGAATATCAGGTCAGACAGTCAAAGATTTGTTAAAAGGTCTTCTCCAATTAAAATGGGAGTTTGAAAAAGAACAGGAGAGTCAATGAGAGTATACTGTCTAGCATGTATTGAGGAAAGGTATCTGATCATGCTTGATCAGAATATTAAAAGTCCATGGAGAATTCAACGAAACGAGGCAGGTTAGTTTACCACTGGTGCAATGGTAGAAAGCAAAGAATAATATTTAGTTTCAGTGACTGTAGAGAGTTATATTCATAGGCTTCTCCTGGGTTCACCACAAGGTTTCTTGTTTTTCATATTTATTAAAGAATGGGCTCAAATGCCAGTGCCACAATTATGTTGTTTGCTGATAATACAAAAATTAATTGTGGCTGATAGTGAGGAATAATGTTTGAGGGAGTTCCCTCTAGGCCTAGACATTCCCACTACCAAAACGTCCTCTTCAGTCCACTCTATACAAGCCTTTCAATATTCTGTAAGCTTCAATAAAATTCTCCTGGTTCTTCTAAACTTCAGTGAGTATAGGCCCAGAGGTATCAAATGGTCCCCATATACAAACCCTCTCATCCCTGACATCATTCTCATAAATGTCCTCTGGACCCTCCCAAACACCAGCATATCCTCCTTTGGTTTGGGCCAAATGTTTCTTAGAATATTTGATAATGTATTCTGAACACCACCTTATTAAGCCTCATAATTACATCCTTATTTATATAATCCAGTCATCGAAATTGATGCTAAAAATGCATCTGCTTCTCGTCCACAATCTCCATCAATACCAGAGCACCACAGGACTGTGTTCTTAGCCCCCTGCTCTACTCACTTTACACCTATGATTGTGTAGCTCGGTATTGTTACGAGCCCAGAGGGCCCCAAAACCCAGCAGCATAAATATTCAATAAGACAAATGGTAACAAACAAAAGTTGCTTTTAATTATCTTTAAACATGAAAACAGGATCAAACTTAACTTAACCCCCTTCTAATTCTAAGTGACAGAAATTCCAGGGGACAATGTGTTGGATGCGGTGGCTGGAGAGGTGGTTGATGAGGATAAGGGGGATTCTATGTTTGTTGCATCTTGGGGTAGAGGGAGTCAAGACAGATGAGCAGGAAACGGAGACGTGGTTGAGGATCGAGTTGATGGTTGTGGAGGGGAAGCCACGTTTGTGGAAGAAGGCAGACATTTCAGAAGATCTGGACTGGAAGACCTCATCTTGGGAGATGGAGAAATTAAGAGAAGGGGACAGAATCCTTGCAGGGGACATGGTGTGAGGAAGCATAGTAAAGGTAGTTGTGGGAGTTAGCAGGTTTGTTATACATGCCGGTGGAAAGCTCGTTTCCTGACCTGGAGACAGAGAGATCCAGGAAGGGTAAGTATTGTCGGAGATGTACCAGGTGAGTTTGAGATCAGAATGGAAGTTGGCAGTGAAGTGAATGAAGTTGAGAAGCTCATCGCGAATACATGAAGCAGCACCATTGAAGTCATCAATAAAATGGTGGAAGAGTTGAAGGGTCTTGCCTGTGTAGGCTTGTAGCAGGGGTTACTTTACAAAGCCCATAAACAGGTAGGAGTAGCTGGGACCCATGTGGGTACTCATGGCTACTCCTTTGATTTGGAGGAAGCGAGACGAGTTAAAACGAGGACTAGCTCTGCCAGGCGGAGGAGGGTGGTGGAAGAGGGTGACTGGTTGGGTCTCTGGTCCAGAAAGAAGCTAAGTGTTTTAAGACCTTCTGTATTGGAGATGGAGGAATAAATGTATTAGACATCCATCGCGAAGGTGAGGCAGCCCAGATTGGGGAATATGAAGTCATTGAAGAGATGGAGGGCATTTGGGTCTAATTTATCTTCTTTTTTTAGTCTCGTCTGGTCTCCTGAGCCTTTCCCATAGCCTTGCCATGAGCAATGCATAACACAGAGAAACAAGCATAATCTTATCCTCACTGGTATTTGGTCTCACCTTATCAATTATTTCTTTTCCTTTACTCATCCTTTCACCACCACCCCCTCACCTCACTTCATCTACTATGAAAACTAACTTTTCTTCTAATTTTTCCCATTTCTGACAGAGTCCAGATCAGAAATATTAACCTTTTCTCTTCCCACAGAATTTGACTTGCCGAGTGTAATCAGGGATATGCTTTTCTTCCAGGATTTTTAACATTTGCAGTTTTTGACTGTTATATAACCAGTACAATTGAGATTTGATAACAGTAGCCCATGGTACTACCACAAACTTCAGTTCTTTATGTGCATTAAAACATAGTTTTATTTAATTGTGGAAGGTTCTACTAGGACACTAATTTTAAAATCACAAAATTAAAGACAAGCTCCTCACACATAAACATTAAAGCTGCTGCACTGAACCTGAAAATCTGAGCAAAATAGTTAAAGCAATTACTTCATCAACAGTAAAGAGATATATTTTGTTTCATCTCTCAATTCCAAATTTAATATAAACTTCAAGGAAGTGATCATTTATATTTCCGTGATTTTAATGTCAGTTTGAAGTCATTATAATCATTACATGAAATGTAATTTATGGTTAATTTGCTTACTGACTCTGGAATTTTTTGAGTATTTTTTAAGTAAAACTACTGGGATTCAAAAGAGTTTATTTGCATAACAGCAAATTTCTTAAGTTTCTCCCGACAGAAAACAAAAGCAAAAAGAGTAATAAAGAATACTGCTATCCTTGAGGAGTGAATTTAATTGCCTCATGCCCCCACAACATTCATAGTAGCCTGGCAAAAACCTCATTTCTATAGAAAATGCCATTTCAATTAGTAGAAAATGTTACTTACCATGGTGTATGAAGAGGTCACTATGGACTATTTCCATCAAACAGTAAAGCTTCTGACGCACAAGTCTGCCCGTGGGAACATTGTGAATGAAGTCTGTAAACAATTTGCTGTCAGAAAAGCAATTAGATAAGCCATAAGTAAATTATGATCTAATTAGATCCTCAAATAGATAAATACAATTCTGTCTTAATAAGATTCTTCATGGGTAAAGAATTTTCAGAAACAAAATTCCAACATTAGCTGATAATTATTCACAACTCTCCTGTTTTTGCAAAAACTAAAATTCATTTGTTCACATTTATTAATAAAATAATAAATAATCCAATCAATAATCTCACGTTTAATATAAATCTTCCAAATTGATTACTAGCAAGATTGCTCAGAATCTCTTTCTTTCTTCTCTTTGGCTTGGCTTCGCGGACGAAGATTTATGGAGGGCTATGTCCACGTCTGCAGCAGGCTCGTTGGTGACTGTCAAGTCTGATGCGGGACAGGCAGGCACAGTTGCAGCGGTTACGAGGGAAAATTGGTGGGTTGGGTGTTGGGTTTTTCCTCCTTTGTCTTTTGTCAGTGAGGTGGGCTCTGCGGTCTTCTTCAAAGGAGGTTGCTGCCCGCTGTGCATGCGGACATGCGCGCGCACACACACACACACACACCTCAGAGTGATGGCCAGACAAGCAAGGGCATATTTAAATAGCATCACTTCTTCACAAAATTTCCAACTTTGATTGCTATTCCCCATGAATCAGATCAGTAATTACTGCTTCATTCAATAAATAACAAAATGTGTTTATCATGTACATGTTCAATGCATTGATGAGGTGAAATTCTTGCTTGTTGCAACTACACAAGCATGTTAAACACACAGATAAATATAGAAAGAAAGATGAATTTCACAGTTTCAGTGGTCCAAAAACGTGCTGTTTAACTAGTGCAGAGATATTTTTGATGGCTCTGAATTGGTGCTTGGTTAGGTGTAATGGTTAGAATAGCCCAGGTAGCATGCACATTTCCATTGACAAAACTTGCCACCATTCATTTGCAAATGCAGTACAGTATCTAGTTTCAATGCAAGTCCTATAACTACAAATAATATTTCATTTTCTTTCAAAATCATTTTATACAGGTAAACAGATACACAAAGCAACGAAATGTTTGTAGATCTGCCATGTGCCAAATCGAGGATGCAGAAATTGCCAAACGCACATCAGTAGTTTCCAGCAGAGCACGTAGTGATGAAAATGATAAAGAGTCCGTCAATCAATTCACCACCGACATCCAATGAAATGGGATCCAGAATGTGAGGTCCTGCATCTCAAGGTCATAGAGCAGCAAGTCCAAAAATAGTGGTGCATTGGTTGAGATCTTCCAAAATTCTGGAATTTACAATTCTCTATTCCAGAAAAAAGGAAAGTATAGGCTAGTTAGGCACGACATGAATGATTGTGAAAAATCCATTGGTAAAGTAGTAGCAAATGTTGCTGAAATTAGAGCAGTAAATATTGTTGGAACTGTTCAAGATGTTAATGAGTTTGGAGTTCATACTCAACTTGCTGAAATTTAGAACAATGAGAGACAGTCTTATTTCTATAATAATATATTAAAAGGACATGTCACCTCTTGGAGAATAAAGATTTTTCAAAATTTCAGAATAAAGAGCAAACTATTTAAGGTGGAATTTCTTCTGAGAGCAAAATTATCTCACCCGTGGATCAAGTATTGTGAAGGAGTGGGCCCTAGGCCAAGATCAGATCTGCCATAATCTCACTGAATGGTGTAAGGGGCTTGAAGGATCACATAGACCAATCTTTCTATTTCTCATCTCCTTCTGGAAGAACACCAAGTTCCTTGGAGTTCACTTAACTTACTTAACTTACATCTTACTTGTCAGGAAGGCACAACAGTGACTGTACTTCCTGAGAAGACTGACACAGCCAAGGCTACTGGCCACCATTATATCAACCTTCTATAGGACCTTTATCAAGAACGTCCTGACTGGCTGGATTACAGTGTGGTTCAGTTGCTACAGAGAAATGGATCAGAGGTCAATCCATAGGACAGTAAGAGTGGTAGAGAGGATCATTGGAGTTTCCCCTCCCCCTCCCTCTCCTGACCCCAACGTGATCAACCGGGATCGGTGACTGAAGTGGGCACACAAAATAAATGAAGACCCCTTCCACTCTGCACACAGCATCTTTCAACTGCTCCCATTGGGAGTAGGTGTATCAGAGCCAGCCCCACCAGGATGAGGAACAGCTTCTTCCCAAGGCAGTGAGAATGATGAACAACTAAAGCAATTGCTCACATTAGCCACCAGAGACTGTCATTTGTACAAAACGACATTTATTTATTTATTTTTATAGATCTAATACCTGTCCTGCATATGTATAATTTGTCTGGTTGTGTGTTATGTCTGGTTGTGTGTCTGCATGGTTTTGCACCAAGGACCTGAGAGCATTGTTTCATTGGGTTGTACTTGTACATTCAAATGACAATAAACTTGACTTCTGTTACCAAACAATAAACACAACCCCCAATTTTACAAAGCCAGCAAATCAGTCACGTGTCCACCCAGAGCGTATCTGGATTTCTTCATATTTACTAAAGCAATGTGCAGAAAGATGGGCCAACAACTTAAGGACCTAAAAAGGACATGGAGGCTGGTCTAATATGGTTCATATCTTTGAAAAAAAAAGGCAACTATTGTTCACCTCTCAACTACAGTCATAAAGGAAATTAAAATAAACTTGCTTTATTTACGGATTGTATCTTGACTGACCTGTTACAAGCCAAGTCACACACCAAACAATCAAGGATTATGTGGCAGACTCGGTAATTCAATATTCGTATCTTCCAGTTGATTAACAACCATCTTGGCCAGCTGACTAATGCAACCCGAATGCAACAATAAAATGTATGTATCTATTAATTCAAAAATGCACTTTTTATTCTGTACAAATTTAAGGAGGAATGTTCAAGGACAAGCTATTCTTACCTAAGTTCTTTGGGATCAAAGACCAGCTTTACATCATTGACAATTGTTGGTAGGTATTTCAAAGCTGCCCCCTGGAAATAACATGCAAATTTAGATTTTTCAAATTCAGACCATTCAACAATATAAAGAATTTATATTAAACAAGATTCTTGATAAACAAGAATCAAGCATTTCATTATAAATTATTTGCATAAACATTGTTTCTGTTTTAAATATATTTAAGCAAGGGTTGATCTGTTAATTGAATTTTCACATTAAGAATAAATTGCAACAAATTTAACAATGTCTTAGATTTGCCAGTGTTTCATGTTAATTTCTCACCTCAATTTATCAACTTTTAACATATATCATTGTTGCTCAGAGTACCTGTTCTTTGTGTGTGACCAGATAAATAAATCATGTGAACTCCCAACACTGCTAACGATACCATTTTTCCAACTAAATAACCCTCTAAATGGATTTAAAAATTCAAGGGCCTCAATTAAAACAAATGCTGATTTGTTCTGCCATTGAAATAGTTCTCAACTCAAGGCCTGGCTGACAACTGACACAAAGTGTTATTCTGAGTAATCATTAGGACACAATTATGATGTAAACTGAATAGACAAATTCTTCACCGAGCCTCATGGGATTTTTGAAAAATACTGTTTCTCCATAAAATAAGCATTGTAAAATATAGTTCCATAAAAATTATGGAAATTCAGATTACACAAACTTCATTTTCTTCTGGAGCAATAAACGTCAATGATAGGTGATTTTAAAAAATCAGATCACACTCTGGCTTGGGCAAAGGTTCTGCTATTCACATTTGGGTACTGAAACACTGAAGCTGAAATGCAATGATGATCGGTCTTCAGTCCGGCTACTTTCTGCTCCGTGCTGCATTCTCGACAGTTCAGTGGAGTTTTGGATTATACGGAGCTGAGGAGCCTTAAAGCTCAAACCATTGCTGGAATATGTATACCCAACCCATTTAACTGAACAGAATCACTGATCTTCCTTTGAGACGTAGCCTCTGTATATCACTGACATTTCTTAGAAATGTAACCTTTGTGTAAATCCAGAAAAAGGCATTGCTGGCCTGGAGGATCAGCCTCAGGTTTTCTGCCTGATGCATGGTTACCAAGTTCATGGCTCCTCCCCACTTCTTCTGCACCCCACCTCACCACCAACCACCCCCCCCCCCCAACCCCGCCACCCCCAGGTTTCACAGAAGTTCCACAGAGCACAGGTTTATGATATAATAAATTCTGCATGGCTGCAAAAGGTTATGACTCCAATGGGAAATACATGGGACAAAGGCAAAGCTTGTGCTCGGTCAAGTACATCTGGACGAAAGATGCATTTTTTATAGCCAAATGTTTGTAAGGTATCAATTTAGATCTTAATATCTGAAACAACATCAGAGCTCAGTAGATAAAAGAAAAATCTTACTGATGTTAACAGAATGAGTAGTTGTTATACAAATGTTAAAAAGCATTGGGGGTGGTGGGGGGGCCAAGAGAGGTAAAGGGCCATGTGATTTTTTTTCTTACAATTTTAGTATATATATTTTAACACTGAAATATTTATTCTCATTTATATTGACATTTAAATATAAAAATAATCCAAAGACACAAGTACTTTGTAATTCTGATGAATATTTCCAAAATAATCTCTTAAATTCAAGAGCAATCCAGATTTACATTAAACCCAGTTTACAAAAAATCTGGAATAGTTTCAATAACACAAAATTCAAAGCAAAATATACCTTAACAATCACTGTTTGATCTGAAGTACTGTTCATCATATCATTAATTGATCTGAACAATTGTCTCAAGGAATCCATAAAGTCACTTTCACCTTTATCTTCATACAATCTTGAAAGAAAAAAAGAAATCTGATCAGCATTTCATAATTTTGGTAACCTTTGCAAAATAAAACAGCAACTAATTTTTAATGATACATTTTGACTACATTTGGGAACTTTAATGGAAAAGATTCACAAGAAATGTTACTGGGACTGGTGGTCTTAAATTAAAAGGAGGCTGGGAAAGTGCTTATTCTCACTGGGGAGTATGAGCTAGTGTTGGGTCCTTGGAGGTTTATAAATTCATGAGGGACATAAGGTAAATAGTCCTCATCTTTTTGTCATTGTAGGGCAATCTAAAACCAGAAGGCAGAGATTTAAAGTGAGAGGCTAAAGATTTAAAATGGACCTAAAGGGCATCTTTTTCTCCATAGAGGGAGAGCGCAATTCTAATAGTTAAATAATGTTTAGACTGTCTCATGAATAGGAAAGGTTTGGTAGGCAAATATGACTAGCTTAGAGAAATAACTTGGCCAGTATGGACATTGGCCCAAAGGGCCGATTTTCATGCAGTCAAATTCTGACTTTCTGACTACTACTGAAGTCTTCCAATGAAGATGACATCCTGGTGAATCTTCTTTGTATTCTCTCAAGCACAACCATATCTTCCTTATAGTGTGATAACAAGAACTGCACACAGTATTCCAAATCCAGAACAACCAGGGATTTGTAAAGTTGCAATAAATCATGCCAGCTTTTATATTCTATCCTTCAATCTGTGAAAGCATGCATGAATTCTTTACCACATCAATGGGATTTGCTTCTTTCAAGGAAGCATAAACTTGGGTCTCCTAGTCCCTCTATTCAACATTCCAAAGCACCCTGAAATCTACTTATATTTCCTGCCCCTTTTTGAGTATCAAAAAGGCAGTAACCAGAATAGGTGCTGTTATCTGTTACTCCTAAGGGGAATACAGAAAATAAGTGGATTTCAAAAGGGAGACCACTTTCCGACTACTCTTTTAAGAAAAAAAAGAGTACAGCCTCATCGTGGAGGGAAACTCTGTGACTTAAGAAAAAAACGGGAAAGACACGACTTTTTTGTATTATCCTTATCACAGGAGATACAACACAAGTAGCTTTTAAATAAGTAAGACCACTTCTCATGTGTGCCCAGAAGATGGTCACTCCTGTTTGAAGAATATCTCTGAAAGAAGGCTCATCAATAGACAAGTGTTTAAAGAGATCTGAAAATAAAATGCTTAAAAGTGCTTCATAATTACTTCTGAACTGCATTTTAAAAGGACCCTGAAATCAACAAGATATTTGAAACTGAGCTTTAAAATGGACTTTTTCAGAATCAAATTTAAATTGTAATTGTTTTGGACTTTAATGCACACACACATTTACATTTGCCGATAGTGGGGTTAAATTTAGAGTTAAGTATAGAGGTAAGTAAGAGATGTTATGTTATTAATAATTTAATAAAAATTATTATTTTGAATTTACCATTGTCTGATCAATTTTCCATTGCCGTTCTTTTGTTAGTATTATTAAGGTATGTAAGTTCTCAACATTCCAAAATATTCCCATAAACTTCCCCCCACCACCACCCCCCCCAACTCCCCGTATATACAAGGGACAATTTATTGCGGCAAATCAGCCAACCAACCCCGTCTTTGGAATGTGGGAGGAAACAGAAGCAGCCAGAGGAAACTTGCCTGATCACAGAGAGCGCATGAAAACTCCAAACAAACAAGTGTCAGGAGTCAACACATAAAAATCAACAGTACTCTACATTTCCCTGAACAAACATATGACAGTAGCATTTGTTTGATTACAGATGATCCAAAATCTTATGTAATATGGTGATCCAGGATGATAACAGTGAGACAACAATTAAGTAGGGAGGCAGGAATAAAAGCAATCCTTTTTATTTAAATAAAAATTATTTAATTGCATCATTACAGGAAAAAAATAAAACATTAATCAAATATCCATAGATGATACAAAAAAAACTTATACTTTTCTCCCCATCCTCCCTCCCACCCAAAAGTAAGAAAAGGAAAGAAAAGAAAGAAACACTTACCATTTAATATACATCCTTAGCAGAGACAATCATTAATTGTTATTAAAATTACTAATTAAGAGGAGTGGATAAGATAGAAGAGGTGGGTGGAAAATTGTCCACAAAATCCATATATGGTTTCCAAATACTATAAAAAATTTCAACCTGATTCCTTTAACTATACGTAATTTTTTCCAAAGGTATACAATTTTGTATCTCATTATACATCTACTTAATAACACTTCTCCATTATCTTTCCATGATATCATTATACATTTCTTTGCAGTTGCTATTGCAAGACTTAAAAAATTTTCTTGGTATTTGTACAATTTCAATTTTATACCCTTTACATAAATTTCTCCAAGTAAAAATATTCTTGGATCCTTTGGTATCTTTATCTTCATTAACTTGCCCTAACTCAGTTCATTCCAAAACCTTTCCACTTTTTCACAAGACCACATTGAATGCAACAAAGTCCCTATTTCTTTCGCACATCGAAAACACTTATTTGAATAATTAGGATTAAGTCCATTTAACTTGTGTGGTGTATAATACAATTGTGAATAAAATTAAATTGAACCATTGAACATCTAACATTTACTGTATTCGTAACCCTTTCATTACACGATTTTGACTATATCTCCTCTTGAATTAGCATATTTAAATCTTTCTCCCATTGGATTTTTGATTTATAAAAATCTTTTCTTTACAGTCTCTTGTAATTTTATATACATATTAGTAATAAATTTCTTAACAACAATTGTATCTATTATTATATCTTCAAATTGACTTTGTTTAGGGAGTCTCAAATCTGCACTGTCCCTTTTTCAAATATATTTTTTAACTGAAAATATGCAAAATTTATATTATTATGTATATTGTATTTATCTTTTAATTGATCAAAAGTTAAGAAAAAAAATCCTAAGAAATAATCTTTTTATTCTCTGTATACCTTTACAATACCAATAAAAGTAATCCTGATCAGTATTTTGATAATGCAGAAGGAAAATTTCCATCTGTGGACATAAGGTGAGAAGATGTCAATAGACTTGTAACTATTTGATTTCCTGTTTTGCTTCACGCCAGTGGCAAATGACCAATTAGAACAAATTATTTATCAATTATTTTGAAACTAGTAATTTTAATTTTGCAAGGATTTATTGTGCAAAATGTACTTAACGTGCAAATATAAGGTCAACTATGTCATTTACCTTTTGTAAGAATAAATACCTGGCGTATAAACTGAAAAGCTCTGGGCATCCAGAGAACTGTATTTCTGAAGGAAAGTTAAACCTCATTGACAGTAGACATTAAAATAGGAAAAAGGTAAAAACAAATCAATACTGAAATGTTTTGTCACTGCAGAATTCTTCAATGAGTTTGCTGAAAACACAAGCAGGTCAGACACCACGAGTGGAGATAAACTATTAAAGCTTCTGGTCCAGGATCTTCATCGTAACTGACTAAGATTCTGACAAAGGAACCTGAACCTGAAGCGTTGTTCTTCTTTTTATAGATCCCATCTGACTTCCCCAGTGTTCCAGGCATTTTCTGTTTTATATTTCATATTTCCAGCATCACCAATATTTTTTTTTACATTTCAATTGGCATATTGGCTTCAGAGAAGCATAGAAGGGATTATTTTGATATGTTGAAATAAGGAAATTATTGGACCACAAAGCCTAATGTCAAAGATAACAAAAAATTCTAGAATTGTAATTTTATATTAATTATTTGTTTATCAAAGTATGTCTTGCATAATAAATTTGTGTTTCTCAAACTTGCAAAAATCAGGAACTTTTCTTATTAAATTCAACTCATCTTGAGACAAAAATGAATTCAACAATCACATGTTTACATTTAGGAAACATAAGTGATAGCTGCAGTTAGCAGATAAAAACAAAATGTACTCAACATTAAAAAAAATCAAAGAGCATTTAATTTAATTCTGCTTTATCATGGTTGTCTGCCAATCAATTATCCTACTCTGTATGTAACAAAAAGAACAATCAAAACAAGGATAGAACTCAAATTTTACACCTGAATATCATAAATTTGACCAAGACCAACATGGAATGCTGAATTTCCATTTCCATTGATTAGACGAACACTAGCAAGGCATCCAAGTTATGATAAACAATCTATGCACGGAAGAGAAACGCAATCAGAGAAAATTTACATCATTCAGAATCAGTCAATGACCATGAATAGAGAAAAGACAAAAACTGGAATTTTGAGTGAACAAAAAGAAACCAAAGGAACTCAGTAGGTCAGGCAGCATCAGTGGATAAAAATGGTCACTCAACGTTTAAAGTCGGGACCTACTATAATTGGGGTGCTGCTTGTTTCACTGAAGGTCTCCTGCTTCTCTTTCTTCATTAACCAAGAATAACCCGCAAAGGAAATATTTGTCTACTTCTCAATTCAAAGCAATATTTTCATTTGGCATTGGCCCATGGTGAATATTGCATTTCAGGTCCATGGCCACAAGAACTTGAGTAAAACTGCATGCCTAAGCTTATTTTCACATCACCTGATGCCAAAAAAAACCATTATTATTTCAGCATCACCAGATATTGAGTAATAGATGTGAAATTTAAAAAGTAATATGTAAACCGTGTTCAAAATTAACAGTGCAAAATTATACATAAATGCAGATAATTATGCATAAAGTTATTAAATCAAGATTACATAGAATGATAATGGTACAGCTATCAACATGAGAAAGGGATGGGGTGATAAACAAAATGAAGAAGTTTATGCAGACAATCCTTAACTAAAATGTGAGTGAGCCAATGCAAAGATAACAAGAAAAATAATATTATGAAATTTTATGAAAATTACAAAGCAAATCCATGGTACTGGAGTTTATGACTTGAGCAGGAGGCTTATGCAATACCATAAGTACCCCATTAACTGCACTGAAATTGGTACAGTTGCAGACAATCAATTCCAAAGCATATCTGACTATCATTAAAAAGGTGTGGCGGCACGCCATTAGGCAGGCGAACCGGCCCCGCGTGGGGCCGACGGGGCAGCTGGCCAAAACGGCGTCGTCGGGGGTTTCTTTCCGACCTTGGCATCAGGCTTAGAAGCCCGCGCTCTGCGGCCCACGTGACACCCCGACGGCGTCAGGGGCCATGGCGCATTTCTCAGCCAGGTCCGGGCTGACCTCAATAAACCAGTTTTGCTCACTGAAGTCAACCCATTTGGTTGTGGAGTTATTCAGTAAACGGAGTAGCCGTCGCTCCAGAGGTTCAATTTTTAGCTTGGATTAGTGCAAAAAGAGCAATCAGAAAAATTTTAACAAAATGACACGAGTGAACAAGTGAAATCCACAAATAAACTCCCGGAGAGGATCATATTTGAAAATTGGTATGCAGACTGTTTAATGATCAAGTCTTCATATGGATTGAAGGATTCATAAACATACCCAAGAGGTCCAAGACAACTGATCATTTACACCCAACCCCAACCAACCAACTTTCCCCTGCAGCCGCTGCAACCGTGTCTGCCTGTCCCGCATCGGACTTGTCAGCCACAAACGAGCCTGCAGCTGACGTGGACTTTTTACCCCCTCCATAAATCTTCGTCCGCGAAGCCAAGCCAAAGAAGAAGATTAGCCATATAACATGAATAAACAACAATGGGGAAGATATAAACTTTCTCAGGTAAAATTATTGTTAAGAGACATTAAGTTAGTCAGCAACATCTTAAAAAATAGATTGAAATAAATTTCGATCGGTTCAGAATAGCAAAGCTAAACTCATGAAATAAACAATACTTACTGATTAAAGAGTATTCTTGAACGAACAATGAATTTGAAGACATATTCTAAAGATTTCATTGCTTTGAAGAGTTGGTCTGTCACATTAGGCTTCTCCGAGTTGTCCACATAGTTTTTCAATACAGTGGTGAGTTTCCTGAATGAAAATTAAGAATGTCAGTTCCAAAGCCCTTTTCTCTTAACTAAGAAAACATTTCCATATTAACTTATTCCATCAAAAGTATTACCTGTTTCCCTGGGATGTGTCTTAACACATTCCCCACCTTTCTCCCATATCCTATGACAAGTTACAAAGAAATAGACACAAGGCTCTGTAGAGCGCGTCGAAAGAACCAAAGACTTGTCGATCCAAACCAAGGCTTTTATTAACTAAAAGACTGGAGCGTATCACAAGTAGGTCGACCAGTCCAGAATGACCTGGTCTGGCTAGGAGCAATCCTTTAAGACCTGCCAGTAGGTGTGGCTACACTTCTCAGCCAATCACAGTCATCCTACATGACCATCTGTACATAGACACATTGGTGATAGAATCTGTACTATCACAGGCCCCCAAAACATTTCAAAATACTTTTTCTTCCCATTATTTCACAATCTCACAACTCAGTTCCCTATAAAATATGAAGTCAGTGATTGACATATTTAGGAAACGTATCGATTTTCAGCAGAAAGTACAGAAGTGGCTCACATCGTAGACCTATTTATTAGTTTGACCAATTTTCATTCAAACTAATTTGTGCTCTTTTTTCCATACTATAAAGGGAAGTGAAGTTGGCTCAAAGAGATAATCTAGAATGAAACAAGAACAGAGAAATGTATTGTCAGACATCATGGACTGCTCAAGGAAATGGCACACCCTGAGTCATCAGTTCATCTGCAAAATTATGCTCTTTAGTTTATACTCATATTAACAAAATATATTTATTTTATTATTTTTCTCTGCTAATTTTATTTTGTCGCGTGCAAGCTCATTCCACATGCCTATCCATATCTTCTTCAGAGTTATTACCATCCTCCTCATAGTTCATGACACTTAATAACTGAAAAATAGGCAACACCATCTTAAGTGGATGGTAACTTTCATTGGTACTAATGATGTGTAAATGTGACAAAACAATTTGGGTCTAAAATAATGCATTTTTAAAATGAAGAATGAAGAAGCACCCATTTAGCACACATAGCTTAAATAAATGGCCTAGATATTGGCCAATTAGGAGACATTCTTGAATTATTTAGCAGTCAGGAAACTCTGTCCTCTCATCAAAACCCACATGTAAGTTCTTAAGAGGTAGTCACCACAATTTCCTTGTTGGAGAGTTCTAAAGTATGGAAACAAATTGTTAATGCCTAACTTGTCCATGTTAACCAGTGTCAGTCAATATCCATCTAAACCTTTCTTATTCAGATATCTGTTTAAACATTACAATTGTGCCTGCTTCTACCACTTCTGGTATCTCGTTCGTTCCATATACCCATCACACTACATGTGAAAAAGTTGTGCTTCAGGTCCCTTTTAAATCTTTCCCCTCTCATCGTAAATCTTTGCCCTCTAGCTTTAAAGTCCCCCATCCTGGAAAAAAAATGACAATTTACTTCACCTTTTCCCCTCATGATTTTATAAACCTCCTTAAGGTCCACCCTTCAACCTCCTAAGCTTCAGAAGTCCCAGCCAAACAAGACTCACCTTATAATACATCTGCAAAGCTTGATAACATTCTCGTGAATCTTTTCAGCATCCTTTCCAACTTTGTGTAGATGGGTGATCAAAACTGCACATAATACTCCAAGTGTAATCTCACTAATGTCTTAAACAGTTGCAATATGACTTCCCTTCTCATGTTCTCAATGCCCTGACCGATGAAGGCAAGCATGTAAAATGCTTTCTTCAGAATCTGTTTACCAGTACCTCTAAGTCACTCTATTCTGCAGCACTCCCATGGGCCCCACCATTCAACTTGCAAGTCTTTATGTGCCACTTCATTTTTGCCCAAATTAAGTTTCATGCTTTGGCCCACTTCTTCAGCACATCTAGATCCTGTTGTAATCTTAAATAACTTGTCCACCATACCACTTAATTTTCATATGATCCACAAACTTGAGAACAGTGGTTACTTCAATATCACCCAAGTCACTAATATAGATGACAAACAATTGTAGACACAGAACAAATCATAGGTTTCCAATCTGAGTAACAGGGTCTCCAATACCAACTGATTCCTACATGAAGCCAATTCTGTTGGATTCTCATGAAACCACAGAAAATGGGCCAATTTCCTGCAATTACCCAACATCAATGCTAGGAAATCTACCTATGGAACTACCACCTGGTTTGACATGGTGTAGATTCAGTGATTCCATTCATTTCTGTGGCAAGAAATGATTGAAAGGGAGCAAGGCAATTTTCATTCAGTTAGCAAGTCACAAATTAGTTTAGTTCATTTATTTGTTTTTAATGTTTTACTTTTAATACATTTGAAATTGAATAGTGCGATTAATGTTTTAATAATATGAATGACTTTACTAGCTTAAGAATATTAGATAATCTCAAATGTTTGATCCCTCAAGCAGTTAGGGCAGCTAAGGCCTTGGTTTAATATGCTGTCAAAGATTTTGTGCTCAGGAAGTGTTCCAGCTTGTCACAAGATGTTATTTTATATCCAGAATGTCAAGAAAGATCAGAGAAGGCTCCTTGAACAAAGGTGCAGCTGGAAGATCTGCACAAGGCTCTTTGCCTGCAGAATTTCAGGTATTTAAGCTGGATAGAAGTACCTGCTACTGCTCTTCAATCAAGGTTCAATTCAAAGATACAGCATATCCTTGATAGTTACATCTTTGGTGAACCACAGATAATGAGTATGGATGGTCTCCGCATTCACATAAGTTGCTGCTTAATTTGGACACAACCAATCATGTAGGTTGACTGCTCATAGCAAGCAAGAGAAAATTCTTCCATGCATCTCAGATCCATTCCTAATTGCTGCAGGACCAGAGTGAAATTTGAGAATTTTGTTGGTGCCACTGAAATTTTCTCTTCCATCGTTTTTCTCACTGCTTTACAGGCTCCTCTTAAATGTATCTAGACTGTTCTCTTCAACAATAAGGTAGCAAGGCACACATTTTCATGACACTTGAGTTAAAAAAAATTCCCTGAATTCTCCATGGGATTTGCTTGTATCTCTTAATGGTGCCCCCTTCTACAAATGGAAATATTCTTTCTGCATCTAATAAATGCCCCTCAGCATCTAAATATATATTCACAATATTATTAATCATATTTCTGAGCACTTGCACTATATTTTCAATTTTTCAATGAGGGAACATACTTTCACCTAACTGTCTTTAAATTGTCAAATGCAACAACAGGAGATATGCTGAAGACTTTCAGGTGCAAGGAGTTTATTGACCTGAAAGAGAGCTTTAATTAAATCAACAAACCTTCTGCTGACCATGAAATGAAAAAAGCTAAACAGGTTTATGTGGATCTTTCTTACAGAAGATTATGTACATGATTTCTAACAAAAATCTTGAAAATATACTTTAGCCAAAGGCAGCTAATTAAAATGTACCACAATGGAAACATGAAAGATCTTAATTCTTTGAAAAACATACGTGTAAGCCAAAGTCGCGCTAAAGTGCTTTTTGATGTAGGTTTCAAGAACAGGGTTGAAATGCTGGAATTTTCTATCAGCAATCAGACCAATTATAAACACCTGGATTTGGAAAAAAAATAAAGTAGTTGAAATTAATACCATTCTTTCAGAGAGACCATATTCTTAACATGTGAACATCTAATTGTTTTGCATGTTGTGGTTAGTTGATTCTTTTGTACTCAGTGAGCATAATAAATGTGAAATTGCACACAATATCAAAAATTTGGCAAAATTAATGATGTGGCAAGCAAAGATAAGCAACCACTCCAAAATCCAAAGCATAAATGTGTAATTAATAACCAAATGCAACAAGTTGTATTTACAAAGCTCATCTAACATTGTATAGTTACCTAAAATATTTTATAACAGCATTGTAAAACAAACTTTGAATCTGAGTAACCTCTGATTATAGGATCAAGAAACATAAATTTGGTTAAATAAGTAGTTTTTAAAATTTAAAGAGACAAAAAGTCCAGGGAAAGAATACTAAAGCTTAAAGCCCAGATAGTTGAAAGAGTAAAACCTGAGCAACAAAAATGGCCAATGTTGGAGCACCATATTACATCAAGACTTTAGAACAAGAGCGCCTTACATAAGAATGGATGAAATGATCTTAAAATAAAGAATGATCATTTTAAAACTTCAAAAATTTATGAAGTTTATCCTTGAAGAAGTAACACACAAAAAAAGGCGGACTCCAGCTACAATCTTAAGATTTAATATTTTATAGTTGACTGACCAAAAATAAGGGATACTTATTGATCAGGTAAAAGACCTCACTTGCTAATGCTTCAATATGTTAGTTTTATTTTGATGATGAAAACACGAGAGCTGAATAACAAAAATTACCTCAACAAAAGTAAAAATGCCTTTTTCAATTAAAATGCTAATGAATAAACAGTAACTGATTCGCTCTAATTTAATTAGATAGCTCCAAATGTTTAACTTACCAGAGAATCAAAAACTAGTGTGTCAAAAGTATCACTGTCAGAATTCTCCATCATGATATTAAAAAGTGCATCAAGTGTATCCTGCAAAAACTGAAAGGAAGATTTAGATTTTAACATGCACAGACTAAAATAATATTGTCTTTATCCTTCATACTCATAACATTTCTTGCAATTAAAAATTTATGTGCTTTTGGTCAAGCATCACAGTAAAAAAAGAAACAGAATATTGATTATTTCCTTTATAACATTTTGCTTCTCTCAACTAAATATTCCCACAATCCAGATGTCAAATTCCATTGCAACTTTAGGCTCCTATATTATTTATCCTTTAATGACACAGTTTGGACTCTTCCTTTCCAGTAATATACCCAAATCTGGATGTCTGGGTTCCCAGACAAGAGAGATCCATCTCATTCCATTATGTAATCTTCAATGCAAAATTTTATGGATAAATGTTAGCACAATACACAGCTTCACTGCTAAAGTGAAAATTCTATCATTCTTTCTCACTCTCCACTCAAGAATTATAGTTGACCGATTAGTTATGGATTTTAGACCGTAGGTAAGTCACGGCACAATCAAGGAACATGCAGAAATTTCGAATCAATTCCTGCACCACGATTTATCCTACAGGACCCCTACAACTTTTAGGAGGAAGTCTACAGTGTAAATCGTATCAGAAAAATTCCTTGATGGTCATTCACTCGACTGCACGTTCAGCCGCCAGGACTGTTGCACTCAGGTACTCTCAGTCAGTCTAAAAAAGGTGCCCAGTGGAAATGACCACACAGGCAGTAATTATATTAAATTTTTTCCGCTATTTTCTGACATTGCAGTCTAAAAACCATAAATGTCTTGGTAGCAGAATTCAACAGGACAAAACACAATATTTCAGAGCTGCATGTTCGCAGGAATGCTTAGAAGTGGCCCACAGCTGATTGCAGTCCGGTGACTTATATTAATAACAGGCAATTAAATAGTCTGTGGGGAAGAACAATGAAGTACACAGGTCTGAGATAACAATTAAGTGATGGAAAGGAGAAATGTTTGAACAAAGTGTGGAATTCCAAGAGAGTGAAACACAAAAGTCTGCAGATGGTGTGATTGTAGGAACTCAACCAGTCTCACAGCATCCACAGAAGGTAAAGATATATTACAGACATTTCGGGCCTGAGCCGTTCTTCAAAGAATAATCAAAGAACAGCAAGTTTAATAAAGACTAAGAGGAGAGGTGAGAATTGATTGTGGCTCTGTGAAATGAGAAAAAGGAAGAGTGAGGCAGAGGCAAACCTGGGGAAGGACGGGGAATTAACGGAAGCTGGAGAAGTCAATTACGTTTTTTAGACTGCAATGTCGGGAAAATCGCAGAAAAAATTAACATAGTTACTGCCCATGTGGTCGTTCACACTGGGCGCCTTTTTAGACTGCAGATACCTATGTGCAACAGTCCTGGTGGTTGGGCGTATAGTAGAGTGGATCACCATCAACTAATTTTTCTGGTACAATTTACGCTGAAGGCTTCCTCCAAAAAGTTGTAGGGGTCCTGCAGGATAAATCACGGTGCAGGAATTGACTCAAAATTCCTGCACGTTCCTTTTTTGACTGTCCATGTAACGGCAAAATTACTTGATGGTGGCGTTACATGCCTGCAGTCTTAAAAAGTATAAATGTTAATGCCATCCAGCGTGTGGGGGGGGTTTGGTTTCAGCAGAAGCTGGAAAAGTCTATGTTAATGCCATCTGGTTGAAGGGTGCCTAGAAAGAAGATTCAGTATTGTCCCTCCAATTTACACATGGTCTCAGTCTGGAAGTACCTTAGACCTTGGACAGACATGGAATGGAATGGGGAACTAAAATGGGTGGCCACTGGGAGATCCATGGTACTGCTCAACAAAGCAATCTCACAGTCTGCATCCAGTCTCTTCGATGTTGAGGAAACCACAATGGGAGAACTACATGCAGTAGGTGACCACTAAAGATTCACGCAAAATGTTGCTTCACTTGGAAGGTCGGTTTGGGGCCCCAAATGGTGGTGAGGGAGGATGTGTGGGCACAAGTGGAGTATCCTCTGTGGGCACAAGTGGAGCATCCTCTGTGGTCACAGGGGTATATGCTATGGAGACGATTTGTGTGGAAGGAGGAGTGGACAAGGGAGAATATGTGTCCAGTGGTGCCATCATGTAATGGGTGGCATAAATGGCAGAAGAGGATATGCTGGATGCAGAGGCTGATGGGGTGGTAGGTGAGGAAAGGGGAATCCTATCCTTGGTGCACATGGTGGTGGAGGAGGCATGGGATGATGTTGGGTAATGGAGGATATGCGGGTGAGGGCTAAGTGGATGGTGGAAGAGGGCCTGCCATGGTGAATGGTTGAACTTAGATGTAGGAGGAAAGAGGTCTGATGTCACAGATAATTGCATATCACGCCTCTTGGGTAAAATCAATGGCTGAACGTTTGAAAGACCACAGATCACTAAAGTCGAGATATTGCTAAGTATTTAAAGAATACAATTATATAAAGGAGATCAAGATGAAAATATCTGCATCATCCAAGAGACTTTCCTGACCCAAAAACAACCCAAAATTAAATACTTTTTTTCAAATTGTACTCACTTTTAAAAAAGACAGAAATATTACAAGATCACCCAATAAGTAATGATATATTATTGGATAATCTATTTCAAGTGTTTTTCTTGAAAGATAACTCATCTGGTCTCCCATTAACAGCAATGAGAATTTTTTTCACAACTTCTTCAGGGCAATGATTTGTTTAATGCCTCATCTAAAGGACAGGACTTTCAATACTGCAATACCGTTGGTACTGCATCTGGTCTAGTTAAGTTCTTTTATTTCTCAAATTAGTTCTATCTGCTGTTATGAGCTCAGAGGACCTCAAAATCCAGCAGCAATAGATATTCACCAAGACAAATGGTTATTTAAACAAAAGTTGCTTTTAATTATCTATAAACATGAAAACAGAATCATGCTTTAACTTATTACATTGACTTAACTCCCTTCTAATTCTAAGCGCACATATATGTAATGTGTGTGCAAGTTCAGAAAACTTCTTTGATTCACAGTCCAATCTCACTTCTCATTCCTTCAAGTTCACTGGTTGCAAGCAATTCTTATACTGTGCACAGAATTTAACATTTATAAAGTTCACCAAACTTTGGTGTTTGAAAGGTAAATGGTTACTGCTCAGGAAGGATCTTGTCGGTTTTCAGAGAGAGATTTGTTGTTCCAGAACACCCACAACAGATTTACTTCCATCAGCCACTCCAATGTCTTGCTGATGAAACTTGCCCCCTTCAGGGTTCTCCAGATGATAACCTCTTTCTTTCAGGTCACCACAGAGTTCTTTTTTGTTTTTCCGATTTCAAGTGAAATATTAGGCAGCCAGTCCTCTCCTCTTGCATGAACAAGGGCTTTGACCAGGCTGAACTAAGAACTCACAACTCATCTTCCAAATGGGGTTTTCCACAAGCTTGCCAGCTTGTCCTGTTCCAGTCCCAGTTGCTGCTGCTGATGGCAAAACTGTAGAACTGATCTCTGTCTGTCTGTCTCTCTCTAAGAGAAAAACCTGTTTGACTCTCTCTGCTTGCAAAACCACATGACACTCTTAGAACAGCAAGTGACCCTCCAGACAAAAAGCAGCTCCAACAAGTTCTTTCATCTGTTGCCTTTTTGTAAACAATAATCCATTAGTGAAGCCTCTTGGGCACTCTCCAAAGCTTCTGCAAATGTTCTGGGGCCAATATGTCTAGCATTAGCAAAACTCCAGTATTTTAAATAAGATCTGTTTTAAAGTGTTTGTATGTGACCTACACTAACAAACCTTGCCCCAATTTATCATCCAAAAACATATCTATATTCTGTCACACTGCAAATACTAAAAATTATTGCATCTTTATATTTTAATGTTCAGATATTACTAGATACCCATGATCTTTTACCTTCACAACCTCTTCTCCATCCACTTTCATCAGCTGTCTCAAATTCTGCTGAAGCAAACTTGTATTTGACCGCCATTTCAAAAGCCCCAAGAGGTCCACTGTAAATAAAGCAGACTTATGAGTCCTTTTTATTGTAAAACTTAATAAAAACCAAAATAATTATGCAACAATATATTTCATCTCACTGTAATATGTGGCTGTTGTACCCCATGCAATTGAAGTGTCATTCGGTTTTATTTCCACAGAGAACAATTATTTTTTTTTGAAATTGAAATGAATCCTCATCCTCACCCATGAGATGAAATAACATTTAACTGTTCATGTTTAAGAATAAAATAACTAAAATGTTACAGACATGAACCTACATTCTCTTCAGATTTCTAAGAAAATTTAAATTGAAATCTTCTAATGGAAAGAAGATGGCTCAAGGCATGGCTCAAAAAGCATAAATTACCATCGAGTTTGTAACCACAGAGAATTATTGAAGCTGGGAATGAGTTGTTCAGATAAACTTTTTATAGTGCAATTGAACCTCCAGATCAAAACACTATAACAAATTAACACTCTGCAATGCAGTGCTAAGCAGGTTTCTAGTATATTTCAGAGCTTGGTATAATCTTTCATTTTTAATGATGAACTGATCTTTATTCAGTTTATGAAAATATGAATCAAGATTCCTTAAACTTTAAAGCTCCAAGTTCCCAAAATTATCATCTTTCCACTAGATTATTAAAGTTTTCCTTTCAAAATCTAAAGAGAATTACTGTAGTTATTTTGTTATGCAATTACTTTATTCCTGTGCATTCTATTTTAAGTAGACAAGATTGAAATAATTAACAGAATATTATTTTGTTTAATGACTTAAGATGAGTATTCATTTAAAACACAGAAGAACATCATTTAATTGTCACATATAGAAAGAAGACAACCTTTTATTGCATGGGGTGTATCCATAATTGATCAATGTACCTACTCAGAACCCTCAGAAATGGACAACAGTGTTCATATTTCTTTTGAGCAAGCTCTGATGACATATTTGGCTTTCATACCTAAAATTTAAATTTCCAAACTTCTTCACAAAGAAGAGCCAGAGTGAGAACTTATAAAGTGAATTTTGTCATCACTACAAAACCGCAGTGCCTGAACCGCAGTGCCTGAACCGCAGTGCCTACAGAACCGTAGTGCCTGCTCACAGTATCTATAATGCCATTTTTCATCTCCCAAAGGCTCCAAGTAACTGGACACTGAACTGAAATCAATAAATCTCATTTACCAGAGTTCTATTATGCTCAGAGTACAAACCCGGTCTTTATCCATACATCCAAAAATTATTTAAATTCTTATACCAAAAGTGAAAGACACACACTCACCAAAATACAACAAAGCACTTTTGAAAAGATAGATCCCTCCTATTTCATTAAATATTTCAATTCATGTCATAAAATACTCATCACAATTTCTGCTGGTTTATTGTCTGTCTGTCAGAATGTCAATGCGTGCATTTCAGAAAGGGCTAAATAGCAGATATAAAAATGAGGAGATTCTGTTATCAAACACAATTGGCTGGAGAATCCAGTGAGTCGAGCTGCATCAGAGGGGGAAAAGGAACAATCAATGTTTCAGGCTCAACCGCTGTGATCAGTGATGCTGCTAGACCTGCTAAGTTCCTCCAACAGATTATGTTTTGCTCCAGATGCCAGGAAATACAGTCTCTCATTTGTCCCCACCAATTTTTGCTCTTTGACACAAGAAAGTAACTCTTCGCTGACCCCAAAAAGTCACATTAGTACTTAATCACAAAAAAAACCATGAAATTGCATTAAATTGGCCATGGCCATATATCTCTCAAATTTCAATAGCTATAAAATTCAGCAAAAAACATGGATGTCACCAATTTAGATTCATGATCTTCACCAAATCTAATGGCTATACTATTGGCTATCATATTTTCTACTGCTGAGGCTCTTAGATCTAAATTACCTCTCTAAACTTTGCTGCTCTTTATTTTTCTCTCCTCTAAAATATTTCATATAACCTGGCTTTTTCCCCAAACTTTATGAACTAATATGTGACACAGTGGCCAATCATTTTAATGATTTTAAAAAATATCCTTGAGTTTTGCAACATCAAAAGTTCTAACAAATAAAATGTCATAGAACACAAAAATAGGAGTGTTTTGCCTTATTTTAAGAAGTCAACCTGCTCTGTTTTATTCCCTCACTCCTGCTCCAGTGTCCTCTAAATACTTTATATTCCAACACTTAACCAATTCTTTTTTAAAAGCTACAACTTTCCCTACACTTGTCATTTTTTCAGACATTTTATACACATAATTACTGCAAATTGCTCTTAAGTTTGTTCCTCATATCATTTGCTAATCATTTTAACTCTACGTTATCTGGTCTTTGATCCTCTGTGAATGGAAATGGTTTCTCTCCACTCACCTGGTACAAATGCAGATCTGTATCCCTTCCCCCCCTCCCTTCCCCCAGCTCTCCACCCCCTTCCCTCTCTATTAACCTAGTCATCCTTTCTCCCCTTGCTTACTGCTATGTCCTCTCTCCCTCCACCTATTACCTCCTGCCTTTGCTACCATGCTCCTCCCCCTACACCTCCTTTACCTTTTTAAATTTGGACGCCTGCTGATATTTTTTTCATACCTTGATGAAGGGCTCAAACCTGAAACATAAGTTATATATTTTTATCTTTGCTATATAAAAGACACTTTTTAACTTGCTGAGTTTCTCCAGCATTCTGTTTTTACTTCAACCACAGTACCTGCAGACTTGTGTGCTTTACTCAGCGGAAAAAGCCTATCTACATTTACTCTGTTAGACCCCTCACAATTTTGAATAACTCTATCAAATCTCCCATCATTCTTCTAACCTCCAGGGAATAGAGTCCTAACTTGTTTAACCTTTCTCTCTAACTCAGTTCCTAGTAAATCTTCTCTGCATTCTTTCAATCTTATTGATTAAGTTCCGTCTTTATTTCACACCTTCATAATTTCTTTCATTTATTTTAAATTTATATTTAGACATACAGCACAGTAACAGGACATTTCAGCCTACAAGCCCGTGCCACCCAATTTACACCCCATTAACCTACATTCCTGGTACGTTTTGAATGGTGGGAGGAAACCAGAGCCCCCAGAGAAAACCCATGCAGGCACAAGGAGAACATACAAAATCTTTACAGACAGCATGGGATTCAAACCCAGGTCTGGTCCTCATTGCTTGGAGCTGTAAAGGCTACACCAACCATGCCACCCAAATAATCTCAATAGCATTTCAGATCAAATCCAAAATGTAATTACATGATTAATGGTCCCGATGGTTTAAGCTTGTATGATTTTCAGCTTCGGAATCCAGAATTTGATGGAACGTAGAACGCCAAAGAATAGAGACAGACCCTTTGTTCCACCATGTATGCACAGACCATGATGACCATATAAACTAATATCATCTGCATGCGCATAAACCTTTTATTCCTTGGTTACATGTCTGTCAAAATGCCAGTTAAATGTTACTATCATATCTGCATTCACCACCTCCCCGGCACCATCCACTCTGTGTAAAGTAAAACTCAGACAATAGACAGTGAGTGCTGGAATAGGCAAATTGGCTCATTCAGCCAGCACCGCCATTTTTCAGATCATGGCTGATCATTCTCTGTCAGTATCCATTCCCTGCATATTTCCAATAACTCTTAACTTCCCTACCCACAAAAGCCTTATTTAACTCCCTTTCGAATATATCCAGCGAATATGCCCCTACCACCCTCTGCAGAAAAGCATTCCATAGATCCACACCTCTCTGGGTAAAAAAAAAATTCTCCTTATCTCTGTCCTATAGGGCCTTCCCTGTATTCTTAAACTATGCCCTCTAGTCCTAGTCTCTCCCAACATTGGGAACATGTAATCCTAATTCACCCTGTCTAACCGCTTGATAATCTTATACACCCCAATCATGTCTCCCCTCATCCTTCTAAATTCCATCGCATATAAGCCCAGTCTTTCTAACCTTTCAGTGTATGTCAATCCTGCATCACAGGAACCAACCTTGTAAATCTGCACTGCACTCCCTCTTAAAACTCCATTCAACATTCTCCCCTTACCTCATACATATGCAGTCCACTATTTGACACTTCTACCCAGGGAAAAAAAGACTCCCACATTCCATCCGATCTCTATCTCTCATAATTTTATATATTTCTATCAGTTATGTGGATAGAATTGGCCAAGATATGAAGCAGTGGTAATGAAGATACAAAAGGGAATTACTTAGTAGCTTAATCATAGAAATAAACAATCTCAAATAGTTTTTGCAGAAAAGGAGATCATTCAGGCAGTTTTATCCACATCAGCGAAAAAAACAACAAAAATTAAGAGACAAGAACAGATGCGGGCTGATTTTTGGAATTTTTTGATTTTTCCTGCCAATTCCCAAGACCTTCATTTGCAAAAAAAATCTGAATCCATAAATGGAGGTGTCTACAACAAGGGGCCTCAATCTAAAATGAAAGCCACATACTTCAAGCGTGAAGCAAGCAAGCATTACTAAATCAAATGGGAGAAGTAACTTCTAAAATGGCAACAAAGAGGTACTGATAAAAGCCATTTCAATTTTCCTGCCTCTCTATGGAAAATCACCCAACATTCCACTTCTACCATAGCAACATATGCATAGCAGATGCCATCGCATTGGCTCCACCTAAAATTCTGCATCATCTGGACAGCAGAGATGCAGACATCAGGATGTTCAATATCGACTACAGTTCAGCATTCAACATCATCATCCCCTCAAAACTGTTCAGTGATCTCCAAGACCTGGGTCTCAATACCCCACTGTGTAATTGGATCGTAGATTTCCTCACCTCTGGACCCGAATCAGTGGAGTTTGGCAAGAATATCTCCACAATCCCCATCAGCACCAGAGCACCACAGGGCTGTGTTCTTGGCCCCCTGCTCCACTCACTTAACTTCATAGCTCGCAGTCAACACCATCTACAAATTCGCTGATGATACCACAGTAGTGGGCTGTATAAAAAGGGGCGATGTGTCGGGACATTGAACACTTGGCTGAATGATGTACTAACAATAACTCTCACTCAATGTCACCAAAACCAAGGAGCTGATTGTGGACTTTAGGGAGGGGAAAACCAGAGGGTGTAAAGTAATCATTAGAGGGATCTCAGAGGTGGAGGAATTTAAACTCCTCGGAGTCACCACCTCGCAGAACCTTTGCTGGACCCAACAAACTGATGTCATTGTGAAGAAAGCAGGTTAATGCTTCCACACCACCCAGGACATGCCCTGTTCTCACTGCTGTCATCAGGCAAGAGGAAGAGGTGGTACAAGACTCATACCAATAGGTTCAAGAACAGTTGCAACCCCTCCACCATCAGTCTTTTAAACAATAAACTTAATCAAGGACACATTTAAGGACACTTATTTTGCACATTATAATTGAATATTTTCTGTGTTGCAGTTTGCAGTTCTTTGTTTACATCTCCCTCTTTTGTTTACGTACATTTTCCTGAGTAGTTTTTTTGTACTACATAAAGTAGATATTCTGCCTGGCCTGCAGGAAAAAGAATCTCAGGGCTTTATGTGATGCCATGCATGTACTCTGACAAAAAATTTGAACTGTTTACTCCCTCAGGAGTTTGCAGAGGTACAGCATGACATTGGAAACTTGGCAAACCTATAAAGATGTGTAATAGAAAGTATGCTGACCAGCTGCATCACAGCCTGGTATGAGGGGACAATACCTTTGAGTTGAAAGCACCACAAAAGATAATGGACACAGCTCTGTCCACAGGCACAATTCTCTCCACCAAAAAGAAAATATGCATGGAAGCTGTCATCAGAGAACAGCAGCAATCATTAAGGATCCACACCACTTTGGACATGTTCTATTCTTGCTGCTGCCAACAGGAAAAAGTCTCATACCACCAGGTTCGTCAACAGTTACTCCACCTCCACCATCAGACTCCTAAACAACACTCAATCACAGACTCTTCCTTTGCACATTGTGACTGAATACAGTAAAATCCCCGTTATACATTCAAGCAACCGGCAGCCTCATGCAACCGTCAAAAAAAACCCAGAAAATAAATAATTTAAAATACTAACGTTTAAAGTTGGCGTTGGAGCCAACCCCTAGTGGTTGGTTTTCCAATCCATGCAACATGCAATCTTAAGCAACCTACAATCCCCACAGGTACCAAATATCGGAAGTTTTACTGTGTTTATATTTTGCATATTTGCACAATTTATATTTCTCTGTTAACATTTTACTCTTTACCATTTGTATATTTTTTCTTGTGCACAGTTTTAACTATTAATAAATAAGAAATTCTGCTTGGCCCACAACTTTAAAGTGCTTCAAAGCAACAAATCAAAGATTAAGAACATATCATGTCCCATAAACAAACACTATTTTCACTATTCTTTATTGGTGCATTGAAATGCTGATCAATTATACTGTGTTTAGTCATTTAAATAACCCATTTGAGAAAATTCTAATTTTGCTATAAAAGTTCAATCCATTTATAAATTGTATTGTTAAATACTAGGGTAATTTTATTTTCTACTATTATAAAAATAAAATAATAAAATGGAAATATAAACCTTACTTAAAGAAATTTAAATCTTACCAAGAAATTTTGTACCTAGAACTTGGAAACATGCATAATACATTACACATTAAACACAAAGGACTTTAATACATTAAAGCACTGGAAAAGCTCAGCAGGTCACACAGTGTCCATAGGAAGCAAAAACATATAACCAATGTTTTGGGGCTGAACCATTCAAGCAGAAAGCAGGCAAGCATGCAACCAAAAAATGAGGACAGAGACAGTTAAGGTTGGGAGGGCAGAGGAGAAAATAGCTGAGAAGTGACAGGAAGAGATGGCAGCTCTCTGATTGGAGAAGGAAGGAAATGGGAGCTGGATGAAAGGAGACAGAAGGATGCACAGAAAGACAGACAGGGGATGGGCCTAATGGAGACAGAAGAAGTCCATGTTAATACCATCTTGTTTGACGGAATACAAGGTGCTGCTTGTGCGTGGCATCATTTTGGCAGTGCGTGAAACTATGGAAATGTTGGCAGGTTAATGGTTGGCCATTGGTAAGTCCCCGCCACTGCAGCAGACAAAGCAAAGGCGCCCAACAAAATGATCTCTGTTTACATCAAGTCGCTCCAACGCATAAATGACTATTTTTATGGAAAAATTCGAAGACAAGAATTTTTTTTTAAAAGTGAAAAATCATCAGTGAAATTTATCCTAAGATTAAGTGAATTGCATGCAACACAAGTTTTCTTTTTAACATCTTACCATTCTGGGTGAGTTTTGTGGAGCAGACCAAAGTAGAAATCTGAAATGAGTCCTTGCTGATGGCAAAGTTTCCAAAACTATGCATATTTTTCCCAGACACTGTGTAGCCTTTTTCCTCAAGTGCTGGTTTGGTTGCTGGTAGATTTAAATATAGTGATGCATCTTCAAGCTTTTTGGCATCCCACTGTTTTGAGAAAAACTTAAGACTCCATAATGTGTTATGTTTCAAAATACATGTTGAACCACTAATTCAGTCTACCTTTTAAGTTGCTTCATTGATGGCAATTATATACTTTTATAAACCAGCATACCTTATATACAATAAGATCATGTTCTCCATCTCTCAACGTTGTTCCATCGAACCTCATAAGTTTCACAAATGCCAGAGCAAATATTTTCTCAGATTTGTCTTTGGCTAGATTAAAAAAAAGAAGAAACAGTTTAAATCACCACTTCGATATGTAAAACAGTATCTTACATGGCTTTATGGGGGAAAAAAAAGCTTAAGTACCAGTGTAAATTTTCTAACCAAACAAAATATTTCTTTCCAATGCCTCAAAAACTGTCTATTAAAGAAAAATAAAATGTAATGTGCATTTGATCGTGGAATCTTTCTAATCCTTCCAACTCTTAATATCCAAATCATTTAGTTTTTTTAAAAAACTGTCATTCAATGCAAGATGCCTTTGCTTTTAGAAAACAGGTCTCAAAGGTCCCTTCACTTGTCATATGGCAAATGCATAGTGCAAGTCGTGATGGTACTATCTTACTGCTATTCAGTTTATATTTCATATGGTACAAGAGGCAAATATCCCACAGAGTATATGTCAAGTCTCAAAACACACCTTGTCTAATTTCCCATTTACTTCCCCATAATCTTTTCTCTATCAGATGATTATTGACTCCTGATCGCCTGACACTCAGTTGCACTTTGGTAAATTCCAGGCATCAGTGAACCTACCACACAATTTGTAATGAAGAAAAAAAACCTGAGTAACAAGTGAAATCATTTGTTTACAGGGAGAACAGGTAAACTTCACCCGCCCAGCACCCAGGTCAGGATCCAATTTGGGCTGCTGGACTACAAGGCTGCAGCACTAGTAACTGTATATTCAGGGAAGATTCCTTTGGAAAATAGCAATGGGTGAGTTATTGGACCTCATTATACAGAGGAAACTCTTGAAGTTACTTTCTGATGATTACATCAGCAGTTTTAATGAGTTCATTGTCACGGATCCATTGTAACTGTTCAAAGAACTGTTCATTCTTTCATGCTGAAGAATAATTGGAGCTGTATCTTGCTTTAAATCATCTTAAATTTGGAAGGTGTAGTTGTTGATATGTCTGCATTTGATCAACTGGTTACATCATCAAAAATAATTTTGGACAAACCTAATTGTCCGGCTCAGTAAATAGTGGTGGTGATAAAGTTATGTCCAGGGGATGAGGATAATTAATACTGATCATTAAAGCTGTGACATTTCAGACAGCATGTGCGACCACCAAGGGAGGCAGAAACTGGAGAGAGGAGATCTTTGCACAATGTCGAACTTCAGATACAAAAACTGGATCACAAATCCTCAAAGGCAGTTTTTGTTTTTTTAAAATCTCTATTGAGTGACTGACAAAAGGCAAAGGAGGAAAAACCCAACACCCAACCCCAACCAACCAATTTTCCCCTGCAGCCGCTGCAACCGTGTCTGCCTGTCCCGCATCGGACGTCAGCCACAAACGAGCCTGCAGCTGACGTGGACTTTTACCCCCTCCATAAATCTTCGTCCGCGAAGCCAAGCCAAAGATTGAGTTTTGATTAAAACTATTATTTTTTAAACCTTCCTTATGTCGCAATCTAAAGCAAAAGAGAGATAAACATAACCAAGTCTTGCATCTTTGCTGGCCAGTTCTGATCTTGATTTATAACCAATTAAAAACATACCTAATTGATCCCCCAATTAGCATTTATTCATTCTGACCTCAACTATTTGCATACTCTTTTGCCAATTTTATCACTCGGAAATTGATTCATTCTGGACACCATTAAGAGTTAAATCTACACTTTGAAAATAATGTATCCTTGATATTAATGCAGATGGCCATGGTTGAGATAATGCTATTCCAAATAAAAACAATGAAATTTAAAATAATAATATATATGCAAAATAAGTTTTGAATTATATTTTTTGATCAATAATATGAAGCTATAATCATTTTTAAAACTTACAATCCTGAGATGATCGATGTCGGAATGTGAACCTTAAATGACTGCGATTTACATCTTCAATAGGAATCGCCACCTACAAATTGAGATTATTATATAATTGAGGTAAGATTTGAGAATTGAATATGGATATTATAACATGTGCAGTTCCAGCTTAGAACAAGAAACATACCTTCACTGTCTCAAACCATCGCGGCTGTTTTACTTGATAATAAATAACAGATTTGTATTCAGAGATACCTTCATCTCCTGCACCAGGAAATATTATGTTCTTTTTTGGGGAAAAAAAAAGGGAAAATGTCAATTCAGAATCAAAGCCATTTTAAAATGTTTGAGGAACTGAAACATTATAGAACAACACAAGACCAAGTATCTACAAGATTGTTATAACTGTCATAGAATTATTGGTCTATTTTCAAGTTAACATTAGAGCCAAATTTCAGAAAAGTATTTCCACAGTAAATTTTTTTAAAAAGGCATAAAGCAAGCACATTCAAGTCTTTAAAATTTAAGTGCTCTCAATATGAAAATCCAAAACCTTACTGTGTCATAGATAGATCATCCAGAATAGTCATACCTCCAAACGCTTGCCTTCTTCATCATATACCATCATTGTGACTTCCACATTCTTGGAAGTTGTTTTATTCCCTTTGTCAAACTCTCCCTGCACTAGCGTAACATAGATGTCATTACGAACATCACCTTAAAGAAACAAAAAGACAATTCTCAGCAATTGCAATTTTTTTTTTTTAAGAACACTTCAATTCAATGCAAGATCCTCCTGTAGCATGAACAATTTTAGCACAGACTCAGCAATACAAATATTTGATAATTAATTCCTCATCTAGTTCACAAAATGTCTTCAGCGTATTAAATCTGCTATCCTTGCTTGTTTGGCTTACAGACATCCTAAAATCAGGTTATATGATTTTAAATTTTCAAAAGTAAGTTCAGAAGCATTTTAAAAAATGGCAATACTGCTGTAATGACAGCACTGGCTCTGGTGCAGACCTGGGAGAGTGAGGAGCAGAGACATAGTGAGGCTCCATAGGGTTTACTACCCAGTTGTGACATCAAAGGCTCTGTACAGACTTCAAGCAGCCTGTTAGAGGAGCCATTGTTTTTTTTATATTAAACGTCTTGTAACCACAGAGGTATGTGCCCAAGATGGTAACGCCTGAGCTGGATAGCATACCACGAGATGTTGCAGACTCCAGGGGAGCAGAAGATGGCGCAGGGCACCAGAAACGAGGGAATACCCCTCCATTGAGAAGGCAAAGACTGGGAGATGACCCTACAGGAAGGTAACCAAGGCAGCAGAACAGCGAGGAGGTCAACAGCTGAAGGCCTCACACAGGCTGCACGTTGTTGGCGACTTATGGTCGAAGGACTCACGAAGGCTACAGGCTGCTGGCTCCTTGCAGTTGAAGGAATTGCATCAGGTTGCAGGCTGATGTACAATGGCTCATGAGAAACAGTTAATGAGAACTGGGATTCAAGATAGTGCTGAGGGCAAGAAGGGCTCCTGAAGGGCCCCCCAAAGGGCCTTGGCCGCTGAAAGCTTACTGATCACATCGGATGTTTGGATCTGGAGCTCAGGTTGCCGATGGATTGAACGGGAGTCTGTGAGGCTGCAGAGCTTGCAGGAACACTGAAGGTAAATCCTTGGGCACAGTGTCTCAAAAGGAACTCTCTTTTGCTTCTCTATCTTTTATTATTGGGGGTGTCAGCCAATGCTAATGGTGACTCTTCGTTAGTCTTTACAGCAGGCAAAGTTCACATACATCATATGTATCACTTTTTTGTATTATAACATGACAATAAAAGTTTAAAAATTAACCAAATATTCCACCACTTTTGCCTTTTTAAAAAAAATTCTATGATAACCGCCATTCATATAAAACTATATTCCAGAAAAGCAACATTATCCTTCAACTAAAGAAATGCAAGATAGTGATAAAACCTCAGCATTTAGAGTTTCTAAAACAATTGTAATTCAAAAAATGTCACAATGACAAATATAGACAGATCTTAGTCAAAAATAATTAGTTCCCCAGCTAGTAAAATAAACTAGTAATCATAACCTAGGCCTTGATCAATAAATATCAGTCTATTCTACTTATAAAAGATTTCTTCATGCACCATATTTGTTAAGTTAACAAGCATGCATTTTCAAATAACAAAATGCATGCTGTTAGCAACATCAGTCAGACATCTTTATATTTGCAGATTACATAGCAAATTTGATACCGTCAGGCAAAGGAGTAATGTAGAACGCATTACTGTAGATTCACAGCTCTAATGTCTTAGATTTGATCCTTACATCCAATGTTGTCTATGTGGCATCTACCTATGACTGCAAGGATATTCCACTGGTGCTCAGATTTCCCTTCCATATCCCAAAGTGTGTCCATTCATAAGTTGATTGTTTACAGTAAATCATTCCAACAGGAAGCAAGATGGGTAATGGATCTGGTCTGAGAGCCAGTGCTCTTAGGGTTGTTATGGCCTCTTTCGAAAATTATTGGAAACAAATAAACATTTTAAAAGTTGAGAAATTAACTTGAGAAGTACAAGGCCTACAAAATTAACTACTGCACCTAAGAGGGAAGTTTGCTTTGGGAACACCCAAAAACAATAACGCATTCCATCTAATTCTAACTTGAAATATACTCCTAATTCAATAAATGAGCAGTTTAAAATCAATTCCAGACTTAAACGTCTCACTGAAACTTCATGTTGTAATAACATATGAGGCAGCAAAATTAACTCATCAGATGAGAGGTGCTCTCGGTAGTGCAGTAAGTGGTGAAGGTGTGGCCCATCCCCCACACAGTGGTGTCGCTAGGGGGGTGAAGGTGGAACGATTGCTCCTCCTGAGGTCATTTTACAAAAGAGGCATCTCACACCCCACCCCCACCCCCCAATCCAGAGAAGTCTTTCTGTTCAGATGGGGGATCTAAGATGGAAAGGGTTCAAAGGGTTACCATTTACAAGTCACCAGACAATGGGGACAAGTGTGTAACCAACATGTTATATATTGAATATTGTAGTCGCATGAGTCATGCAGCAAGCAAAAGAACTGCATAGAGTTGAAAGTGAGTTGATAATAGAACTCTCACACACGTTTAAATCCCTCAGAACCAGATGACGCTTATGCTAAGATTCTCTTAAATTCCAGATTCCACCACCACTCCTGGCAATGTATTCCAGGCACACATAACTCTCTATGTAAAAAAAAATGAATCCTTGATGTCTCCCCTAAACTTTCCCCCCCTTCATTTTGTACAGATCATCAACTCTGTGAATATATTTGCATGACCATAGATAAAAAAGAATTTGGGTAACTTATCAGGATATAATGATACACTCAGTGAATCATGTCAATTTTAAAGCTTTCTGCTACTTGTATACTATATGTATAACTGGGTCTGTACTCAAAGTTGTGTGCCCTTGGTTTCATAGAATTATAAAAATTACCGTAGTACAGCAGTAAGCCATTTAGCCCTTTGAGTTCACACCACCATTCAATACGATCATGACTGATCATACGAATTGTTAAATAATTGTACATAAAGTCAATTTTGGTCAATTTGATCATTGAAATGATTCTGCTATTTATTATCTCATTCTATGTTTTCAAAGGTTAATGCAGTTACAATAAATAAAAATAGATTTAAGCAACATACATCAAAAAACACATTCTCAAACTTACCAGGCATTATTATTTCAGGGAACCCCATTTTCCTTGCAACTGCTGTGGTTCTGTCAATCAAGTGGGGAAAATCTTTTCGAATCTGATGAATATCCCCTAAGAGCAGTTTCATTGTAGCCCACAAACCTGGTTGAATAAAGTATTTTTTTTAAACTCAAACATGATTTATCTATTCATTTAAACATGTAACATATTATACATTTAAATATTTCCAGGAATGATCTTTAAGTCTTCCCCTTGGCCCACATAATTCCCCAGAACCAGATGAAATATATTGATCAAATAATTTCTCACGAGTTAATTTGTAAAGTCCGCCCTTTTTGCCCTTCACTCAAATATCGACTGGAAAAATTCCCCAATACGCCACAGATTTCTTTCATATTTTTGTAATTTATCTGACAGATTTGCTTCTTCATCTCCCTTTCACTTTTTGGTGGTGTCTGGAATACCTAATACAGTTGCATTCTTTCTGCTTCAAGACTCTCTGAAGAATCATGACAGGTCATTGACTGTGCTATTACTGTTACTTACAAACAAACAAAAAACAGTCAACTACATGGAATCAGCCGAGACTCTATGACCACTAAAAAGACTCCTTCACTTATGAAAAATCCTCCTGACAAAATTCATGGAAATTACATCTAAATTGAAAAGCCGCCCTTCAATTGGATCAAGCAAAAGCTCAACTGTCACTTCACAGAATTGTTCCTCACAGGCAACATGCTACTTTAATCTAATTCCAGCCCTGAGTTTATCCTACCCCATGAGAAGGCCAGACACATCAAAGGTGGAGACTCAGTAATATACATGCTGGAGAGAGTATGCCTGGGATCCTCAACATTGACTCCAAACTCCATGAAGTATCAAAGTAGCAGATTACAAGTGTAATGAAAATTCCTCCTCATTACAACCTATCATCCTCCCTCAGTAGATGAATTGTTGATTTTCCATGTTGAACAACACAGAAAATTATTGAAAAACCAGGGGGACAAATGAGGGGCTTCAAATTTCAATTCTGGATGAGAATTGAAACCACAAGCTGTGGCAGGGCCTAAATAACACAATTTGAAACAAAACAGTAGGAGACAGCAAATCTTCACTCCCAAATGAACTCAATGCCTTTTGCACCCAATGAGACCACCAGAACAAGGAAGAACCCTCAGTATCTGAGGATGATGTGCGGGCTGCCTTCAGGAGTATGAATCTGTCCAAGAACCTGGCCAAGTACTGAAATGTTGTGCAGACCAACTTGCCAATATATTTACAGATATCTCAGGCCGTGGTACCCACTTGTTTCAAACACTGTTTGGTGACAGGTAGATAACAGGCCACCAAACCATACCCGTGCCCAAGAAGAGTGTGGTAACCTGTTGAAACAACTACCAACCAGCTGCACTAACATCCACAATAGTGAAGCATTTTGAGAGGCTGGTATTGAAGCATATCACCTCCTGTCTGAGCAGTGACTTGGATCCATTCTAATTTGCCTATCGCACCAGCAGGTCTATGGCAGATTCATTGCAATGGCTCTGCACAAAGACCTGAACACATGTACAACAAAGTCGTACACATCAGGATGCTCATTACACTTGACAACGAAGATTATGCTTCTTGAACATTTTTGTGTGCATTTTATGCATTTTTGGGCCACTGGTCACAAAAATCACCTTAAAACTTTCCTATCATGTACGGTTTTTTAGATATAACCTATTCTGTGATTTCCTGTCGTATTTTTGTCTACTTGTACATTGACCACAAAGCAAGCTGTTTTGATCACAGGCAGGCAGTCAGTGCAGGTGCTATGTAAAAGTTGTCTTAGGCCTGAGCATGCTTAGTCAGATTATATGCAGACAGGCTCTAAAAGTAGTTGACATATACAGATGCTGTGCATTACATTGATATAAATTGAATGAATGGTGATGCTCATGTTCTTCAGGCAATAAAATAGTGAGCATACAAAACAATAACATTTATTGTCTTCAGGGATTCAATACAGCAGAAATATCTCATCAAAGTCGCAGCAGCCGCGATACATTCGGTTACATTTGTGGTGAGTGCATTTAATGCTAAATTCAATGAAAGTTAATTTAATGTTTCTCCAACTTCCTACAAGATACAGCAACCTGAAGTTATCTTTGTGTTCAGCTTGAAGTTGTTGAACATAATCCCCAATTTTTTTCACGAAGCAAACCTTTTGGAAAAAAATTGTTGACCAGTGTTATTGACGAAGCCATTATCCCGCAAGACCTGAGCCTCAGTATCACACTGCACAATTGGATTCGGGATTTTCCCACTTCCAAACCACAATCAATGCAGTTTAGCGAGAATATCTCCTCCACAATCACCATCAGCACGAGAGCATCACAGTTCTGCTAGATTAGTCCCCAGCTCCGCTCGCTTTAAACCCATGACTGCGTGGCTCGGTACAACAATAATATCATTTACAAATCTGCTGATGTTAGCACGGTAATGGGCTGTATAAAAAGAGGCGATGAGCCAGCATACAGGAGGGAGATTGAAAACTTGGCCGATTTGTGCACCAACAACAACCTCATGCTCAACGTCAACAAACCTAAGTAGCTGATTGTGGACTTTAGGAGGGGGAAACTAGCAGTGCACGATCCAGTGATTATTGGGGGAATTATGGGTGGAAAGGGTGAGCAAATTTTAAATTCCTGAGAGTCACTACCTCAAAGGACATTTCCGAGACCCAAAATACTAATTTCATCATGAAGGAAGCACGTCAGCGCCTCTATTTCCCCAGTTTACAGAGGTATGATATGACATCGGAAATCTTGGCAAACTTCTAGATGTGGAGTGCAAAGTGTGCTCACGGGCTGCATCACAGCCTGATATAGGAACTGAGCAGAAAGCCCTGCACATCACAAGCAAAACTCTAATCACCATCGAGGAATTCTACATTGATGCTGCCGTTGGAGAGCAGCAGCAATTATCAAGTAATCACACCTCCCAGGACAAGCTCTGTTCTCACTGCTACCATAAGGAAAGAGGTATAGGTGCCACAAGACTTATACCACCAAGTTCAGGAACAGTTGCTACCTCTCCACCATCAGACTCTAAACAAACTGAGATTCATTTAAGGACTATTGCACATTAATTATTATTGAATATTTATTTTCAGTATGGCAGAGTCAGTTTGTTGACATTAGTTTCTATGTTTACATTTCTCCCTGATATATTTCCTCTTTTGTGTATCTTTTTGTGAGTACAGTCTTTTGCACTATTGGTAAGTAGAAATCCTGGCCCAAAGGTGAAAGACCTCAGGGTTGTGTGTGATGTCATGCATGGACTGTGACAACAAATTTGAACTTGAACACCACAAAAGGTGAGGGTGATCTGAAATTGGAAAATTCAATTGGATTGTAGAATGCAGGTGGAATACAAGCTCTTATTCTTCTCATTTGCATTGGGCCACATCCTAGCAGTGCAGAAAGTACAGACAGATCTGCTTTTTCTCCTCGTCTGCTTCAATCAAACAAATAAAATTGCTATCCAGTGCTAATTTTTTTAAAAATAACATTTGAACTCCACCTCCCTTCAAAAGCAATTTTTTTATGATTATTAAAACTCAGTGATTGGAATATGAATTACAGCACCAATCACTGCAATGCAATTCCACCCAGAGCAATAGAAAGTGTACTTAGAATGATCAGGTCATTATAGTTTCTATCCAACATAGATGTATATTTTCACATGTGATGGTGGTGATTGGGTCCATCAGTCCCAGATAAAGTCATTCCCCATATTACCTGTCAGCTATTTTCGCTCATGTGTCCATCAAGCCAATTCTCCCAACAAGCACCAAATTCTGGATAATTTACCATGTCTTTAGAAGTGAAGCACCCTGAAAAGTCTGAGCTTTTGCAAAGGGAACATGCAAATGCCAGACAGTGCCAAGGCCAGGATCCAACCCATGTTGGTGAAGTTTAAGATAGCAACTACCTGCTATCTTTGTGAATATATGTAATCAATATGTGCGTATGCATATGCATGATGGGCTAGAGAAACACTTTTTATCTGGTTGTACATGTACAGCAAGATGATAATGAACTTCAACAACTCTACTGTCCATTTTTTTTTAATAATTTTCTTTGGACCTCAGTTCATCTTAGATTTAAAACTTGCCACAATAGGAAGAATTTTACTAAAATAGGTCATTCTATCCAGAATATTTTTTTTCCCATTCTTTTGTATTAAAATTACTGCAACATTTGTAAAGTTATTAGAAATAAGATTGTTTTGTTTGAGTACAAAGACATTTTAGTATATTTTAATAACAGTTTTATTTTGTAACCTACCTTGACCCTTGTGATTTATTTCCTTGGCAGCAATGACTTTATTGATCACAGTCTGAAGGAAGTCACTCTCCCCAGCTACCCTGGATGAAAAATGGGAGGATATGTTCAGCTGCTTATGTCGGACAGCATCATCCAATGCTAGTCTGGAGATTGCACATTACAAAGGATCCACAAAATATCATTTAAAAAATGCAACAAATGGCTTTCATAATCCAATGCAAGGTCAAGACAGATGGATACCAAGAAAAACACAAGATAATTAATCAAGAGAATAGTGATTGCTCAAAAATAATTGCAAATTGGCATTTACAAATATGTGGTACTTGCCCAGCACCAGTTACTGTCTAGACACCATAAACCCGGGGAAAGTGATACTGCCTACACATTGGCTCTTGACTCATTGGCAAACAAATCCGATGTCAGGACAGTCAATGTGGAACGACACCGCAATGCTTTGTAGCTGGATGCTTTAGTTAATGGAACCGACTCCAGTTACATCCATCAGAAAGCTCTATTAGAAATAGAGCCTCTGACCTATCGCCAAGCAGTCACGCTAGCCAAAACACTGAGAAGTGCTATGTGGTCCCACAAAATACTGGAAACTGAAAAGGAAACACCCAGGAGTGCTGGAACCCTGAAGTAGAGGAAGGGATGAACACTTGGCAAATGTTACTTCTGTAATAAGAGCTGGCACCCCAGACAGAAGTGTCCGGTTCGATTTGTTAATTGCAGCTACTATGGGGAAACATGGCCACTTTGCTAAAGCAAGTAGGCTGAAAAATACTCCCACTGATAAGAAAAATACTCCCACTGACAAGAAAAATCATCTGAGAGCCCCTGGAATGGAAGACGACTGCAAAAGAGGGGGGGGGGGATCTTCAGATGAGCCCGCTGAATCGACTTCAAGTGACAGCGAGGTGAGATCAACACAAAGATCCCCTGTGATTGCTCAATTGACTGTAAAGCTTGGGAGTTGTTCCGGACTGGAACGGTCGACTATGAAGGGGGAGGTGAATGGTGAGACTGTCGCTTGCTTAATAGACTCCGGCAGCACTCATGAAAAGGTTGCTAAAGCCTTAAATTTGCAGAGATATCCAGCGAACCGACGGATATCGATGGCTTGCAGCGAACTTAAAAAGACTATACAGGACAAGTGTAAGGTTGCTCTGAACTTGAAAGGACATTGTCTTGCTGATGTTTGGCTTTTCGTAATGCCGGATCTCTGCACTCCCGTGTTACTGGGATTGGATATTCAATCTCAGATGAAAAGTGTAGTGTTAAATTTCGATGGGCCGCTACCCACATTTACCATCCCCCGCACTGGTTACTGCAGTCTGTGCACACTAAAGATCAAAGCTCCCTCCCTGTTCTGTAATCTATCTCCCGAGTGTCGACCGATTGCCTCTAAGAGCCGTTTTACAGCAAAGAGGACCGCGCGTTTATTAAGACTGAGACTCGGAGACCACTGAAAGAGGGGGTGATTGAACTCAGCAGGAGTCCATGGTGAGCCCAGGTGCTAGTGATGAAAAATCACACTGAGAAACAACTGGCTATTGACTACAGCCAAACAATTAACCATTACTCTAACTTGGATGCCCTAACCCCTGCCTTGCATTAATGAAATGGTTGATCAGATAGCACAATATAAAGTGTACTCGACTATCAACCTTAAGACAGCCTATCATCAAATCCCCATTATAAAACGTGAACAACCCTATATTGATGAGGGGCTATATCAGTTTAGGAGGGTACCTCTTTTGGAGTCACTAATGGTGTGTCAGTGTTTCAGAGGGAGATGGATAAAATCGTTAGCATGTACGAGTTACAGAGCACATTCCCCTATCTGGATAATGTCACTATCTGTGGTAAGACCCAGACCGAACATGTTAACAACCTAAAAATTTTTCTAGCAATGGCCAAAGAACTCAACCTTACATTTAACGAGGGTAAATGCATTTTCAATGCAACAGAACTACCCATTCTGGGCTACATTGTTCACGAGGGTGAAACCTGCCCCGATCCTGAACCACCCCTTAAGAAGTTGACACCACCAGACTCCGCAAAAGCCCTTAAGAGGTGTATGGGATTCTTTTTCTACTACTGCAAATGGGCATTCCCCCTGTTTGACACAAAATCTTTCCTTCTCTTTCCAACAGCCCTGAAAGCTTTCGAGAGAATTAAAACTGATATTGCCAAAGCTGCACTCTTGTCCATCGACGAGGATGTCCCATTCAAGCGGAAACCGATGCCTCAGATTGTGCTTTAGCAGAAACCCTTAATCAAAAGGGCAGACCAGTGGCATTTTTCTCCTGCACGCAACGCAGACCTGAACTTAAACATCCGGCCATTGAAAAAGCCCAGGCTATCATTGAAGCAGTACACTACTGGAGACACTTTCTAGCTGGTAGAAAATTCACCCTGGTCACTGATCAGAAATCTGTAGCTTACATGCTTAAAACAAAATACAAAAGTAAAATTACTAATAAAATTGAAGTGCCAGTTAATGAAGAAATCGAAGGCTGTGTAGTTAACCAGGAATCATGGCTTTTATTAGTAGAAACTAAGTAGTACAATAATGAATGATAATGGATGCATACACAGTTATAGCCAAGAGGAGTGTCTTTAGTGGTAGAGATAATACACGTCCAATGTCATTAGAGCAGACTAAGTACAGTGAAAGACTGACAGCATTACACAGATTAATCACAGTTTTGTCATTGAGGAGACTGATAGTGGAGGGGTAGCAGTTGTTTCTGAGTCTTGTGGCATTTATACCTCTTTCCTGATGGCAGAAGTGAGAACAGACCATATGCTATGTGGTCTTGGTCTACGATGATTGCTGCTGCCCTCTGATGGAAACATTCCCTGCATATGTACTCAAAAGTGGGGAGGCCTTTCCCTGTGATGTCCTGGGCTGTGTCCACACCTTTTGGAGGGCTTTGTGCTCAGGAGTATTGGTGTTCCCATATCAGACCATGATGCAGTCGGTCAGTACACTTTTCACTGCCCCTCTGGGTCAGCTCACCTCCCACCTCCCCTCTGGCTCAGCTCACCTCCCACTGCCCCTCTGGGTTAGCTCACTTCCCACCGCACCTCGATAGAGATTTGCCGGGGTTTCTGGTGTTAAGCCAAACTCCGCAAACTTCTGATGAAGTAGAGGTGCTGACGTGCTTTCTTCATGATGCCATTGGTGTGTTGGCTCCAGGAAAGATCCTCCAAAAAAAAAGTGACTCTCAAGAACTTAAATTTGTTCACCCTCTCCATCTCGGATTCCCCAATGATCACTGGATTGTATACCTCTGGCTTTCCTTTTATTAAGTGGTGACATTGTGTCTAAGGATTTTGTTGGTGCACCATTCATTATTATTCTAACGTTCACCTACATGACCGTAGATGTAAAGTGAGTAGAACAGTGAGACTAAGAACAGAGCCCTCTGGTGCTCCAGTACTAATGGAGATTGTGAAGGAGAAGTTCTTACCAATCTTCATCGATCATTATCAATGCCTCCACAATCTTTACAGCTACTTCTTCAGATCCAAGGTTGCAAACCATCTGATCCAGGTGCCTTATCTACCCTTAGACCATTCAGCTTTCTAAAATACTAACTGCTCTCCCTTGCCTTCCCTGTCGTCTTTGGATATTGATGTCCTCCACAGTCAATACTGATAAAAAATACTCATTTCGAGTTATTATTCTCCAGGATCATTCTCGATTGGTCCTATATCTACTCTCACCTCTTTTACTCTTTAAATACATGCAAACATCACTATACACTACTTCAATCAACGAGAAATTCAGTTACTGTGATTTGGAAAACTGTGACCACTTCCTGTTTTACATGCGCAATTATTCAGGTACTTCGAGATCTTTCTGGGACTTTCTAGAAAACTTGAATTACAAGTAGACCAGGTGAACAGCCCTAAATAAAATATGCAATAATGACAGTCAGGCTCAATGTCTTTCCCCCTATTAAATATGGATAAAAGAAATTGTGGAAAATAATCTGCTTTTTTTTTTCCTTTTAATATCACTGTCAGTTTAGAAGAAACACTTGAAATTATTAAGCAATATCAAGACGGTACAAGCAATGTCAAAATCAGACATGATCTGGGCTACAATGAGTCAATGGTACACATAATTTTAAGTGAGAAGCACGAATATAAAAAAAGAAGGAAATGTTACATCAGTTTCTCTAAACATGCAATTTACGCATGTAAAAGTTTGGATGAATTGATCGCGCAAAGTGGGGTTTGCCTATACAGGAAAAAGCCTTTTGAATCCTCTGATATTATTTGCTACCTTACTTTCATACTTCCTTGCCTCCTTCCAATCTACTTTGTTCGGTTCCGCTCTCATGCCACTGTAATTCACTTTACTCCACTGAAATACCAACACATTTGACTTTAGTTTCTCCTTGTTAAATCTCAAATTGAAGTCAATTATAATGTGACTGCTGCCCCCTTATGGTTCCTTTACCCAAAGATCTCTAATCACCTCTAATGCATTACACAACTCCCAATTCAATATAGCCGCTCCCCTTGGGCTCATCAACAAACTGCTCTAAAAAGCCATACTGTAGGGATTCTACAAATTGGTTTTCCCTAATCTATTCACTTGTTAAAATCTCCCATGTCAACTATAACATTGCTCTTCAGACATGCCTTTTCCATTTGCTGTAATTTGTTGTACATACCCCATCTACTTTTTGGAGGTCAATATTTAACTGCCAGCAGTATCCTTTTACCTTTGCCATTTCTTAATCCAACCCACAGTGATTCACTATCTTCTTATCCTATGTCACTTCTTTCTAATGATTTAATATTATTCCTGACCAACAAACCCATACCATCCCCTCTGCTTACCTGCCTATCCTATACACTTGAATCCTTGAACATTAAGCTCTGAATTATTCCGTGATGGCCACAACATCTCCCTTTCAAAAAAAATTAACAAACCTCCCTGCCAGGATATTGGCTCCCCTTCTAATTCAAATGCTATCCATCCCACTAATACGGGTCATTCCTTCCCAAGAAAAGGTTCCAAGAAAGATCTGGAACTCTGCCCCCTACACAATCTCCTCGGCCACTACGCTGTCTTCCTATCCTGACCTTCCCTAGTTCGTGGAATCAGGAGTAATCCTGAAATTACCACCTTGGAGGTCCTGCTCTTCAGCCTCTTTCCTAACTCCCTAAAATCACTTTGCAGGACCTGTACCCCACTCCTGCCCATGTTATTGGTATCAATCTGTACCACTGACTGATCACCCTCCCCCTTAAGAATATTCTGCACCTGGTCAGAGACATCTTGGGACTCAAGCTCCCAGGAGGCAACACACTGTCCTGGAGTCTTTTTTTGCGGCTGAGAATCTCCTACCTGTTCCCCTTACTATTGAATCCTCTATGTATGTCGCTTTATCTGAGTTTGTACTGACAATAACCATACCAGCAGTGCGAGTACAAGACAGCTTTAATAAACTAATACGTACACTAAGAGGTCTTGTCTCTCTGCAAGGCGAACCTGGAAGGCTAGACTGTAGCTCTGGACTGCATTATAGACAAGGTCACTGGGATGACCCCTGGTGACCTAGTGGTGTAATTACATATCACCACAAGAGTTCACCCTTCCTTTCTGAATCTCAGAGCCAAACATAGTGCTATAAGTCTGGCTACTGCTTTGCCAAAACAGGTCTTCCCCACAGCACAATCCAAAGGGGTATACTTGTTGCTGAGGGGAATGGCCACAGGGTGGTCATGCATTGGCCTCCTTCTCCCCTTACCTCTCTCAGTGTTCACCCATTAATTCTGGTTGTAATTACCTGCTCAAAAGTCTTACCTATGACCTTCTCAGCCTCACAGATGATACTTAGATCATTGAACCAACTCCAGTTCTTTAATATAATCTTTCAGGGGCTGGAGTTAGCTGCACTCTCCACAAGTGTATTCATCAAGAAAACCATCAGATTTCATGAATTCACACATCTTATAGGGGAAGCATTGAACTGCCATATCTGTTCACTCCTGCATTATATAATGGGCCACGCAGACCAAATCAGCAATAATGAAAGGAAAATCTTACCCTTCTTTTCTGCTTCTTTTGCCTAAGCCTCTTGAGCCAAAGTCTCAACTCGCCACTCCCTACATTAGGCCACTCATACGACGGCCACTCTGCTTGAGCTTCCCTTACTTTTATTGACTTTAACTTTTTAGCCAATGGGGAAATTTAAACAAGCACCTACCTTTCCAGGTGCTTTTTAAACCCTCCTCTTCTTGTTCCAAGTCCCACTCTCACAGTTGCCAACAACAAACAAAAAGCATCTACCACCCCAATGCTTTCCTGATCCTAGGTTTTGATAAGATCTCCCATCATTCCTGTATACACTACTTCAGCCATACTTCTACCGACTACATTAAACAACATAAAAGTGTTATGATTTCAGTTCACTGCCGTCCCTAAATGTGCTGTGACCCCCATGGAGAATGGCTGCAATAGCGAATACCAACTCCACCTAGCCGAATCTTTTATCACACACCAAAACCTCTGTCCCTAGAACCACTGGATGGGTCACGTCTCCAGAATGGAGGACCATCGCCTTCCCAAGATCGTGTTATATGGCGAGCTCTCCACTGGCCACCGTGACAGAGGTGCACCAAAGAAAAGGTACAAGGACTGCCTAAAGAAATCTCTTGGTGCCTGCCCCATTGACCACCGCCAGTGGGCTGATCACGCCTCAAACCGTGCATCTTGGCGCCTCACAGTTTGGCGGGCAGCAACCTCCTTTGAAGAAGACCGCAGAGCCCACCTCACTGACAAAAGGCAAAGGAGGAAAAACCCAACACCCAACCCCAACCAACCAATTTTCCCTTGCAACCGCTGCAATCGTGTCTGCCTGTCCCGCATCGGACTTGTCAGCCACAAACGAGCCTGCAGCTGACGTGGACTTTTTACCCCCTCCATAAATCTTCGTCCGCGAAGCCAAGCCAAAGAAGAAAGAGAACCAGTACAATGAATTGTCACTGCACTCTGTGACAAATGCACCCTATCTTTGCATAGCGATTACAACGGTACACAATACTCCAGCTGTGATTTCATTTTGGCCTTGTACAGTTGCAATAAATATTTATAAGTTCTGTATTCAAATCTTCCAATAATAGAGATAAAGCTCAAATCTATCCTCTTAATTTGTGTATAAACTCAGGTTCCTTTGAGCACAGCCCAATCGTTCACCATTGCACAAAAATTCTGCTTTTATGTTATTTACACCAAAGAGGGTATACTCATATTTTTCCACACCTAATTCTATATGCCACATTTACACCAACACACTCATTTGCTAAAATAACCCTTAAGCCTCTTTACAGCTTCCTCCAAACTCACATTCCAACCTTAATTAATAACATCAGTAAATTTGAAAAAACAATATTCAGCATAGCCATTAATATAGATTATGAAAGAGTAAAAACACAGAAATGCTAGAGGAACTCAGTCGATCTTTGCAGGATCCATAGAAGGTAAAGAGATATCACCAACGTTTTGGGCCGAAGTCTTCTTCAGCATAAGAAAAAAGCAAGCAGATGCCAGAATAAAAGAAATGGCAGGGAAAGGACCAAGACACAAAAAGTGATAATAGGATATGGAAAAAAGAGCCTAGGAGAAAGGGAAAGCAAGAATTGAATGGCGGGTGGGGGTGGGGGGGAAAGAGTTTGACTCTGAATGCAGAGCTGGGGTTAAAGGAAACAGGGAAAAGGAGAGAGAGAGAGACACACACACACAGATGGAGACAGAGGGAAAGATGGAGAGAGTGGTGGAGGGGGAGAACAAAAACTGGAGGTCAATGATAATGCCATCCAATTGGAGGAGGCCCAGATAGAATATGAGGTGTTCTTCCCCCAATTTGTGGGTCATATTAATTTGGCAGTGCATGAGACCATGGATAAATATGTCGGCAAGGGAATGGGGTGGAAAGTAGGAGATCATTGCTATTGTCGCAGACATATGTGCTCAACAAAGCAATCTCCCTGTCGGAGTCTAGTCTTTCTGATGCAGAGGAGACCACAACGGGAGCACTGGATGCAGTAAATGACCACTTCAGATTCACAAGCAAAGTGTTGTTTCTCTTGGAAGGGATGTTTGTGGCCCCAAATGGTGGTGAGGGAGGATGTGTAGGCACAAGTGGAGAATCTTTTGCAGTCACAGGGATAGGTGACAATTAGTAGGGAGAGAGGAGTGAACAAGGGAATCATGGAGACAGCGTTCCTTGCAGAAGGCAGAGAGGGGAGGAGAGGTGAATGTGTCCAGTGGCAAAAATGGTGGAGGAGGATATGCTGGATGCAGAGGCTGGTGGAGAGGTAGATAAAGACAAGCGAAATCTTGTCCTTGTTGCTGAGGAGTGGAGGGGCCCAGGGCAGATGTGCAGATAATGAAAGATGTATGGGTGAGGGCCAAGGCAGGTTATTTGAAGAAACACGACATCGCTGATGATCTGGCATGGAAAATCTAGTCCTAGGAGCTGATGCATCGGAGACAGAGGAAATGAGTGAAAGGAATGGAATCTTTACAGGGGACAGGGTGCAGAGGTGTGGTCAAGGTAGCTGATGGAGTGGTGGGTTAGTAGAAGATGTGTGTTAAGCGTTTGTCTCCCGAGATGGAGACAGAGAGAGATTGAGAAAGGGGTCAGTGTTGCTCGAGATGAGCCAAGTGAATATGAGGTCAGGGTGGAAGTTGGCAGCAAAGAGGATAAAGTCGACAAGCTCCTCGTGGGTACACGAGGCAGCACCAAAGTAGTCGTCTATTCGTGGAAGAAGAGATGAGAAGCCTTGGATGTGTACGCTTGCAGTATATTACTCCCAATTCCACATTCTCTAATATAATCCTCCTGAAATACCTTCTGCATAATCCAAGTGTACAACCATTGGCTTCTCCTTTCCCCATTTTATTAGTTGCATCCTCAAAAAAATAACACCAGCAAATTGGTCAAAAACGATTTTACTTTCACAAATCTTGCCCAATCTTATTATTTATTGCAAGGTGTTCCATTATTACATCCTTCATTATAGATTCCAGTTGGCACATCTTTCAAAAGCCTGGGATGTAAATCACCAAGATCTTGAAATGTATTAGTTTTCAAGCTCACTGACTTTCCTAGTGCTACATTTGACTAAATTATTTGCTTCAGTTCCTTATTCTCTATCGACCCACAATTTTATGATATATCTGGCATGTTTTGTATGCCTCATTCTATGAATTCAAAGTCATTCCTCTGCCATTTATTTATTTTCCACAAAAAAAATTCCCATTTTCTTTTAATGCACATGAGCAAGATTCACGGTCAGTTTACTTCTGGCCAACATCATATCACGCTCTATATTGCCTTTCTTTATCAATTTCTTCTTCCCCCTTCATTGAGTTAAAAAATGCTCCTGACCCTCCTATTTCTGGCAACTTCATAAAAGTTGTGTTAAATAAAAAGAAGTTTAATTTATAATTTTTGATTAATCTTGCCAGCCCCAATGAATCCCTTTTCTTGTTGATTTTTGTGCCTGAATGGAATTCTTGTTCTTTAAATGCTAATCATGTTTGCCCATCTTTCTTCAGAGCACTAACAACAGCAAAAAAGAAAAACAATTTTATTGAAAAGAGTATTTCATGCATATATCTGACCACTTTCAAAATGTAACTAGCAAGAAAAAGGGAGACCAGAGGGCTTTTGGGCATTTGGATTTGCAGTAGGCATTTCATAAAGAGTTACCTAAAAGATTATTGTATACAATGTGGGCTGATGGGGTTGGGGAGAGCATATAGAGGAAGAATCTTAGTGAACCTGAGAGTAAACAAAACAGTAACTGGGCTATTCATGAGTCAAAAGGACCAACCAAAGGATAACTGCTGCACCAGTCCACTCCCAGCATTTAAAGTGTAAAATTTGCTACCAACAAACATAATGAATTCATTGCCATAGATGGAAGAAAGTGGACAATGAAGAAAGAGATTAAGCTTTCTATTTTATGTAATTCAATGCAGATGTTTGTTTTTGGAGTGCATTTCTATAATTGGACATTTTCATTGTTAAAAAGCAAGTTTTGAGCATTTGCAAAAATTGGTAAATGAGCAAGTCACATACAAATATTCAGCCAATTTATCTCAGAACAGAGGCTCATTGGGCCAATGCAGGCAAAATATTAAGCTGTGATAGGTTCTGCAATGCACTATCCTGCACTGCAAAGTCTGGGGCTCCAGGATTGTCTTTTGGTATGCTGCACTGGTCAAAGCATAGTTCTGGTCAGGCAGCCAGCCAAAGACTTAAAACAGCAAGTGTTCTGCACCATAATAATGAAGATCTGCACATCTTCCTGCAAGAAATGCAAGTTAACATGCTGGTAGATCAAACAATTAATGAAATATTATAGAAAGCAAAATAGTCATAGATACGGTATTTTCAACCAAACATAAACACCCTCAAATCGTTGAGAAAAGTGAACATAGACAAAATATAATACATTCAGAAAAAAACATCCTGAAAAGCAGTGTGTATTCCAGTAGTACATGTATTTTACACTGCGATTCTAAAATTAAATGCTCTCAACTTCAATGGAACCAAATCTCAGAAGAGGACCACAAGAACAAATATCTACACTGAAAGCCAAAACATCCATAATGAATTTTTCTAAAATGTTTTTGAATGAAAATTTGAACAATTAAGACTTACGGTTGGAATGGAATGAAATGCTGTTTGTCTTCATCATCTATTTTTCCTGTAATTATGTCAGTAACATCCATAACTGAAATAAAAAGAAAACTATTTTTTTGACAAGAAAGTCTCCTTAAATTATTTGAAAGTTGAGAAATGTGGACAGAGTTAATTATAAACAATCAATTGGAGTTTCAGTGGCACAAATGTCCTGAGAGACCAGCACTTTTTGGATGACACAATCTTGGGTTATTTGTAGTCTTTGGAAAGTTTAAAAAAAAATGATACCAACTGAAAGGCAACTGTATTCATGTTCAATGGCTGACTAATCAATCCGACATTCATACATGGTTTCCAGAACCAATTTGTCTTTAATATCTTCAATGTATATTTTTGACAGAATTAAATTATCAGCATATTATTTATCGTCTTTAATTCATTTACCCTCTACTTTGATAGTGTCTGGGTGTCATATCTAACTCGGTAATTCACACTTACGAAAATTATTTGAATGATTCTGAATTCCTAACTGAACATCATTCAAATTTAAGAAAGAAATGACTAAACCAGTAACTAATTCGTACAGTGATTGTGACTTTACAACTCACCATCTCTCAAATATTCTTTCCTGTCAGTCCATGGCAAGAATGTCAAGTTATTCAATCTAGAACACTGCTTAATACCTTAAATCCCAAAATAAATATTGATGAATTTAATTTCCCCTGTTTCTTCTGAAGAATATCATATCAATCTTTTTTTTTTAATTAGCACAATTAATAGATTACTTTAGAACCTTAACTATATTTTTTCAGGAACCCACTCTTCTTTCTTTGGCTTGGCTTCGCAGACAAAGATTTATGGAGGTGTATGTCCACATCTGCTGCAGGCTCGTTGGTGACTGACAAGTCCAATGCGGGACAGGCAGGCACGGTTGCAGTGGTTGCAATGGAAAATTGGTTGGTTGGGTGTTGGGTTTTTCCTCCTTTGTCTTTTGTCAGTGAGGTGGGCTCTGCGGTCTTCTTCAAAGGAGGTTGCTGCCCGCTGAACTGTGAGGCGCCAAGATGCACGGTTGGAGGCAATATCAGCCCACTGGCGGTGGTCAATGTGGCAGGCAGCAAGAGATTTCTTTAAGCAGTCCTTGTACCTCTTCTTTGGTGCACCTCTGTCTCGGTGGCCAGTGGAGAGCTCGCCATAGAACACGATCTTGGGAAGGCGATGGTCCTCCATTCTGCAGACGTGACCCACCCAGCGCAGTTGGGTCTTCAGCAGCGTGGATTCGATGCTTGCGGACTCTGCCAGCTCAAGTACTTCGATGTTGGTGATGAAGTCACTCCAATGAATGTTGAGGATAGAGCGGAGACAGCACTGATGGAAGCGTTCTAGGAACCGTAGGTGATGCCGGTAGAGGACCCATGATTCGGAGCCGAACAAGAGTGTGGGTATGACAATGGCTCTGTACACGCTGATCTTTGTGTGTTTCTTCAGGTGGATGTTTTTCCAGACTCTTTTGTGTAGTCTTCCAAAGGCGCTATTTGCCTTTGCAAACCACTATTCTCTATATAAAAAACTGACCCCAAATGGCCCCAAACTTTCCTCCCCTCAATTTGTACAGATGTCCTCTAGTATTTGCTACTGTCATCTAGTATTTGCTGTCTCCTCATCCTTTCTATTTCTGTCATAAACTTGTAGTGCTCTATTCAATCCCCTCTTATCCTTCTCACTCCAAAGAGAAAAGCCTGAGCTCTGTTAACCTTGCCTCATACAACACAATCTCAACTCTTGGCAATATCCTGGCAAATCTCATCTACACTCTCTCCAAAGCTTCCACATCCTTCATGTTACACAATTTTCCAAGTATGGTCTCATCAATTTTTAATAGAGCCTCAACATTTCCCCATGGCTCTTGAATTTAATGCTCCAATGAATGAAGGCCAGCATACATCAGCCTTCTTAACTACCCTATCAACCTGCTTGGCAACCTTGAGAGAGCAATAGATTTGGCTCCAAAGTCACTCTGTTCTTCCACACACTGTTTAAAAAAAAAATCCTGCCATTAACCATGTGCTCCACCTTCATTTGACCCTCCAAAATGCTTCACTTTACACATATCCAGATTGAACTCCATGTGCCACTCTGCATCCTGTCTACCCTACTATAACCTATAATAACCTTTTGCGCCATGCACGAAACCTCCAATCTTCCTGTCATTTACTAAAGCACAAATCCATTCTTCCACTTCTTTGTCCAGGTCATTTATGAAAATCATAAAGAGTAGGGGTCCCAGAATAGATCCCCGAGAACATAGGGCCTTTTGCTTTGAAGCTAAGAAGGATTGTCACATGGCATAGATATGACAGGCATAGATAGGGTGAACAGACAGTACCTTTTACTCAGGTCAACAGTAGTAAAAACTAGAGGACATCTGTACAAATTGAGGGGAGGAAAATTTGAGGGACAAGTTAGGGGCAAGTTTATTTTTATTATATGAAGTGGATAGTGGGTTCCTGGAAGAATATAGTTATGGTTCTAAAGTAATCTCTTCTCTAGTCACTGACCTCCAGGCAGAATATGTTCCATCTACTATTACTACCCTCTGAATCCACATAGCAAGGATTCCACGGAGCCCACGCCTCATGATTGTCTAAATGAGACCACCATGGGGGAGGGGGGGGGGGAACACCTTGTAAAATCTCTTACTAAAATCCATTTACACCACATCCACCACCCTATCCTCATCAATTTATTTTGTCACTACCTCAAAAATCATTATTAGGCTTGTGAGGCATTACCTGCCTCTCAAAACGCCATGCTGACTATCCTTGAAAGGACTATGCTTCTCTAAACATTCATAAATTACATGCCGAAGACACTTGTCAAATACTTTGCCCACCACTCATGCAAGACCCACTGGCGAATAATTTCCAAGATTCTCCTTCTTAACTTTATTAAACAAGGGAACTTCATTTCCCTTTCTCCAATCCTCTGTTACCTCTCCTATGGTCTGTGATTATATCACATTTGGACCTGGGGACTTGTGCATTGGCATCTTATTTTGGGTTTGTTTATTCAAGCGAATTTAAATTATGCAACTGCTGTTGCAAGACTTGAACTCACTGGAAGGTAGCATAATAACAAGCTTCCCATCTCAGTGGGAGATAGAAAAAGAATAGGCATTCAGAATGAGTGGGAATTGGTATCCCAAAATAAGTGGAATGGATGTTCAAAATGAGTGGAAGAAAGCATGGTGAAGGCATCCAGTGGAAGGGAGCATGGAATAATGGCATCCAGGAAGGAATTAAGAATAAAAGAAGGCGCATCCAGGATGGGAAAGAGCACCAAGCGAATGGAAGGAGAGTAATGGTAAATATTACCTGATGCATTATTGGAGTTTCACTATATATTGTGTCCTTCCCTTATGAAATTAAAAATTTCATCCACATAGACAGTAAACAGCTTTACATTTTGACACATTCTACTTTACAGTGAAAATAAATGCTTCTAAATATTTGTCAGAGTTATGATGGAAACTGCAAATGGTTTCATTTTTTGTTAAAATTACAGTTTAAATATAACATATTACATGTGTCAAAAGATAAAATACATCTAAACTTTCTTAACAACTATGTTTGTTTGTTATTACTGAGGGGTATATGCAGGATTTTTTTTTTCCACATTTAAAACACCAAACTAGGCTCAACCTTTTATGAAATAAATGGTACATTTATCAGAGCTTCCAAATATATACATTCCAAAATACAGATATATTACAATGCACAACAATGCTATTTTGCCCAATCTATTCATGCTGGGTTTACTCATCAGTCATATAAAACATCCCTCACATCTGCTCATCCCCTTGCAATATAGGTACACGATCCTTTATCCGGACATCTAAAATCCAGAAAGCTCCAAAATCCGGCAAGTGGGGACTGGTAGCCGGGGGACTGGCAGCCAGGTGGCTGAGGGACCGTGGTTGGGGGAGACGTCCGGACAGCCAGAAAAGGGTGGGGGTGGATATGGCAGCACAATTTGGGTGGGCTTTCTGAAATCTGGAAAAGTCCAAAATTCGGAACACATTGTCCCCCGAGAGTTCCAGATAAAGGATCGTGTACCTGTAATCTCTTATCACATTTTGCTGCATTCATCTTTAAAATAGCTCATTTAGTGAATTAAAGTCCACATATACACTATCAACTTATTAACTAGGTCGAAAAATCTGAAAGAAAGAAACCCAAATGAAGTGTAAAAAAAACTTGTCCATTGAATTAACTGTTTTTTTCTTTTTCAAATGATTCCATATATGCGTTATTACATGGCTAAGCATTTACCAGCAACACCAAAAGGTCTCCTCAGCCCTGTGGTCGATTTCTTGGTATTATTGTCCTTTAATTCCATGCGACCCACTCTGACAATTTGACACACAAAGCTAATCTTTTCTCTTTTAAGATCTTTACTGCCAAGGTCCTGTGAAAATATGTAGGAAAGACTCAAGTAAAACATTTCTGATGAAGCTTATTTTTGGAAGATGTCATAACCTCTGTTCCTCATTTAAAAATACTGCAGAATAGATTCAATCCCGAGGTGCTGGTGCTGTATCAGCTCTGATAACAATGCCACTTAATATCTATCATACTTTGAGCAACAATGGAGCTTTACAATGGATTAAAATATTATGCTAAGAATAAGGATTTTTTTTGGTAACTAAAACACTGCACCAAAAATAAAAATGTTTTTTTTTTCTAAATGTCCCAAATTTTTAATTTTGGAGATCTAATCATCAGACTAGAATTGATGTGAAGGAAAACTGCAGCAAAATGAAATTATTTATCCTCTCAAAATCTGTTGACCCAAGCCTAAATGACACTTTGTAATGTTCTACACAATTACTCATTTAATGACAAAAATACTATTGCATAAATATGGTGAAAGGTCAAAACGATAGTGTTTCCATGTAACACAACAAAAACTATTTTAAACACTCAAGCCATCAACTTAGATAATAAATACTGAAGAGAATCAAGATTGGATTTTTTTTTGCATATGAAAATGAACCTGGTCTATTTTTTCCCCCTGATAAAACATGTAAAAATCTCTGCACTCTACAATCTCTAAATATAGCTTGTGTGAATGATTTAAACATAAATGAGTATGTTGATATATCTCCTGAGCTGCAACATTTCCTTCCTGCACAGTTACAACCGTTCAGCTTATTTAAAACACAATTAATCCAACTGTTTGGCTTATTATATGCATATTTGCAATTAAATGTAAAAGCTGTTATTACAAATCTTTGTTAAAGGTTATTTAGTTTAAGATTTATTATTCAGATTAGATTGGCTTTTTACCAATCATAATGTGATTCAGAAATATATTTATACTTTTTAAACTTTAAGTACAAGTCGGATAAATGTCTTTTTAGATTTTTAACCTTAAACACGTGAATCCTGGACAATTTGAATCTGCTTTTATGGTGAATGATAAGCATTATCGCAACTCCTTGCAATTACATAATAATATACCAATTCAAAGTAAATCCTGAATAAATTCAAACAAATAGTAATGACGTCATCAACTATTATTGGGAAAAATAGGTCAGCTTACTGTAAATACAGCTCTCAAGTTGTTTAGCCGGTCTATGTCTTTAGGAAGGCCTGAACTTGCCCATCGAACTAGGTAGTTTTCACTGCGTGAAACAATAAAGCTTGTTATTTCCAATATGCTCACGTGTAATTCTAACTAGTCCTTACCTGTTAGTACATCAGATAGCAAATTAAAATATGAATTTTATTCACTTTGGGAATCATTCTGACAGCTTCAAAATTTGACATAAGACTTATTCAAAACACATTCATTTATGCATTTATGATACAAAAAGATTTACAATATGCTTGTATTGCCATATTCCAAATGTACCTAGTTTTGAAATTGAAGATAGGAAATGAACTGTGTGGCATTTGAAGAATAGAATTACCCAGAGGTAAATGATTTTTGATGAATAGTTCAGAATTGAATTTACAGCACTAATGCAGGTCATTCCACTCAAGACCCCAAGTGGCACACAAGCCTCGTCATGTCCTCCTCCAAATTCTGCTGCAGCTTTGATAATGATATTTGCATCTTCCTTGGCCACAGGGGAGGTACCGGATGATTGGAAAATGGCAAACATAGTCCCCTTGTTCAAAAAGTTAACAGGGAGAATCCTGGGAAATATAGACCAGTGAGTTTTACATCAGTGGTGGACAAACTATTGGAGAGGATTCTTAGGGGATAGGATTTGCAAGCATTCAGGATTTCTTTATTGTCATGCAATTGTACAGGACATATATTACACAAAATTGCCTTCTGTTTGCCATAAGGCAGACGAAGAGCACCATGAGTGTTGCCTGGCACTCCTTACAGTAAGAGAGATAGAGAAGCAAAAGTCTCTTCAGAGTCAATGAGTGTCATTTTTGGCAAAGGAGCAAAAGCAATGCAGCTTCTGAATTCACATAGACTCCTGTTAGATTCATCGGCAACCCTAGCTCCAGATCCAAACCTCCAACACGATCAGGAAACCTTCAGAAACCGAGGGAGTTCTTGCCCTTGGTACCCTCTCAAATTCCACCTCCAATACCTAGTTCACATAAACCAGTCTCAAGCAGCCCACAGCCCAAAGGGGTCCCCTGCACACTGGCCACTGAGCTCCTTGCTGGTCTGCTGCTGCAGTCACCTTTCCTGCAGGGTTGACTCATCTACTTATCCTTCTCAATGGGAGATGTTCTCCCCATTTCTGGTGGCCAGTATCGGTCCACTACTCCCCAGAAATGGCAGTCCCTCATGACCGCTGCTGAGCTGTCATCTTGGGCACAGACCCGCAATTGCACAATTTTACCTTCAAACAACATCAACTCCTTTAACAGAGTGTTTAGCCTGGGCAGAGCCACCAGCATTATGACCAGGCAGTTGAACCCTTAGGAGCAGTGCTGTGTCTCCATTTCATGCTCTCCAAGTCCATACCAGCAAATATAGTCTCTCAGCAAGTTAGCACATTTTTCTAACAGGTAGGTCTACCTGTCAGCTCAAGAGCCTAATAGAATTTTTTGAGGAAGTCACAAAAGAAATTGAAGAAATGGTGTATATGGATTCAGGAAGGGATTTTACATGGTCTCTCATGACAGACTCAAAGTCATGAGACTTTTCGATCCATGGAACCTTGGATTCAGAACTGGTTTGCCTGCAGAAAACAGAATAGTAGTGGATGGAACCTGGAATTCTTGAGGGATCTGTTCTGGGGCCCCTGCTCTGTGATTTTTGGAAATGATCTGGATGAATAAATAGAGGGGTGTAATAGTAACTATGCCAACGTCACAAAGGTTTGAGGTGCTGTGGATAGTGTCGAGAGTTATCAGGATATAAACAGGATGCAGAGTTGGGTGGAAAATTGGCAGATGGAGTTTAATCTGGCCAAGTGTGAAGTGATGCATTTTGGAAGGTGGAGTACATGGTTAATGGCAGGATTATTGGCAGTGTGGAAGAACAAAGGGACATTGGGGTCCATATCCACAACTCTCAAGTTTGTCGTGCAGATTGATAAGGTGGTTAGCTTGCTGGCCTTCATTAGTTGGAGGATTGAGTGCAGGAGCCGTAAGGTAACGTTACAGTTCTATAAAACTCTAGTGATAAAACAGTTGGAATATTGTGTTCAATTCTGGTTGTCCCATTACAGGAAGGATATGGAAACTATAGAGAAGATTCAGAGAGGTTTACCAGGTTGATGCATGGATTAGAGAACATGTCTTATGTGGGAAGGTTAATAGAGGTTAACCTTGCAGGATTTTCTCTTTGTAGCAAAGAAATGAGAGATGACTTAACAGAGGTATACAAGATTATGAGAGAAATAGACAGGTTGGACCATGCACCTTTTCCTGGGACAAGATTAGCAAACACCAGAGGGCATCTGTACGAGTGGAGGAAAGTTTAAGGGAAGGATACAGGGTAGGTATTGATTTTTTTTTAAAAACGGCGGGCTGCTTGGAATACATTGCCTGGAATAGTGGTGGAGACTGGCACAATTGGGACTTTTAATGACAGACAGGCACACGGAGGCAAGAAAAATACGGGGTTATGGGTACAAGGTTGAGAAGGTTTAGTTTGCTGAGTAGGTTTCTATCAGTCGACACTAACACATTCTCTCTCAGCACCCTCCAATCTGATGCAATTCATATCAACCTCCAGTTTCTATTGCCCCCCACCCTTTCTCCTTTACCCCCCCCACCATCTTCTTTCTTCACCCCCATCTCTCCTTTCCTCTTCCTCTACATTCACAGAACCATACACCCTCCCCCAATCAGTTCCCACCTTTCCTCTCCTCCTTTGTCCAATTATCACCCTTTGTCTTTTGGTCTGTGGCCCTTCCCCAGCCTTTTAATGCAGGTGCCAGCCTTTTATTCAAATCTGAAAGAAGGGCTTAAGCCCGAAATGTGAATTATATACCTTTACCTCCGATGAGGCTGCGAAGCTTGCTGAGTTCCTCCAGCATTTCTGTACTTTAATTACAATCACAGCATCTGCAGATTTTCATCATTCACTCAATGCAGATAACACGTCTCTTTACTACTTTCTTATGTATGCATCATCTGTGCTATCTATCTCAACCAATTACTTCAAAACAAATTTTCATGTTCTAATTGATTCTGGGTTAAAAAGTGGTTTTTTTTTTTAAATACAAGACCAGATTTCTTAATGACTACCGTACCTTGCATGCATTGTCTTTACATCTGACCAGATTTCTTAATGACTACCGTTCCTTGCACGTATTGTCTTTACATCTGACTTCTTCTCTCAAATAGACAAGTACTTTTCACAAAGCCATTGTCAACCACGCCCAAGCTTTGCAAAATTATTATATCATCCACTCTGTCCAACAAACAATTTGGATGAAGGAGCAGAGTTTTGTATTTTGAAGTTTGCAAATTCTACCAAAAGGGAAAGGAAATTCCATGGATGGGATTAAGAAATTACAATGGGACATGGTTATGTTAAATGAGTTGGGCAAGACTCAGTTCAGCAGCATGGTTGATGTAGCGGTTAGCGCAATGCCTTTGCAATGCCAGCGATCGGGACAGGGGTTCAAATCCCATGCTGTCTGTAAGGAGTTTGTATGTTCTCCCCATGTCTGTGTGGGTTTTCCCGGAAGGGCTCTGGGTTTCCTCCCACCGTTCAAAATGTACTGGGGATGTAGGTTAGTTGGGCAACATGGACTCATGAGCTAAAATGGCCAGTTACCTTGATGTCTGCCTAAATTTTAAAAATGTAAAATTTAAAACCATGGAAGGTAGTACTTTCCTCTCCAAATCTATATGCAGTTCTTCCTTAATAATGTAGGACTGGAAACAATGGAATTATGAAGATCTGCAGTTCAGGCACATAAATCATTAAAAGGTCATTTTAAAAATTAACACTAAAGAAGCCAAAATATAAAGTGAATGAAGTACAGAAACTTGGTTCCATCTATACTCAAGAACCACATTTCAGAAAGGATAATGTTATTCTTAGCTGCTTAGTGCAGTTTCATCAGAATTGTACAAACTACTTCCTTTCGAGGAAGAAACTGGACCAGAAGTACACTGTAAGAAACATTAGAAACAAAGAAACTCAATGGAGGAAAATGAAGGTCATATTGTTTTCACTAAAAGGGAATGATTTCACTGATAAAGCTAGGTCTTTTGATATTTTCAAGATTGAGATTGAAAGATTTTTACTGAGCAAACAAATTAAAGGAAAAGAATCAGAGAAAGAAAAATTGAATGGCTGTAAATTGTCCAGGAGCTGAATGACCTCCTCCACCTAGGTCATTACAACACATTTGAAATTTTTATTTTATTTTAACCAACCTTAACTATCTAAAAACAGAAATGGTAGAATGGATTTCTATCAATGGCTAAAAACAAAGAGTGCTACTGATGAATATGTTCTGAAAGTAGTACAAGAAATTCAAATAATTTATGTTTTGCTCTTCAGATTACAAAACTGTCTGTCTGCAATTACCGTAACAGTAATCACAAAGTAGCACAAAGCATAAAGTATGCAATGGTCCACAGCATTTTATTCTGAAAAGTTAAACACAAGATTAATAATTTCAGGAATCAATATATTCCAAGTGAACAAACATAATTCAGACCTAAACCATCTTTTATAGTTTAAAAATTGACTACCATTGGAATTAATTTATGTTTTTATTATTCATGCCCTGCATGAATATAAGATATTGTGCTCTTCTATCTAGGTTGCCTTGCTATGGAAGCTATTGATTATTCAGTTCATATTGATAGACAATTAAAAATTAATGCATCTTTTTACTTTCATCAAAGAGAAAGCCAACCGACAAGTTGTGAGACCAGCTGAGTTCCTCCAGCATTTCTTTTTTACTACAATCACAGCATCTGCAGGTATTCATGTTTCACTCAACTGAAAAGTTATTCAGGTTGGCCTTCAGTAACACCATGAAAAATTAGGCAATCACTGACCTGATGAACTTGGACATAATTGGGTCATATAAGGACATCAAGACTTCAGCATCTTCCCCTATTTTGCAGACAACATTCTTCAGAGTTACAAACAAACTGAAAGAAGGTGTAGCAGCAAACTTTGCTTGTCTGTTTATGTCAATATTATGCTTCTGAGACTGCAAAGACAAGAAAAAGTTTATTGTAAAGACCAATAAAACACCATGCAACCTATCAGCCTTGCCTTCAATTCAGCATTTTATCTGCCCGTTGCAAGTTGCAAAGCATCCTACAATGCCAAGCGGTAACAGAAATAACGATCATTATTTTCTGAAGCCAATTAAAATGCTCAAATATGAAGTTGCATTTTCAATTAAATTCACCACCATCTTTAATATGCCAGAACTGCCTTAGATTTATAAAGAAAAGAATTTGTTTAATTCAGGGGTCAAAATCCAAAATAAGGCGCAAGATTTTCATGGCCCAGCACTCTGTCCTCCTGTATGCTTCTGAAACCTAGACGACCAGCACTGGAAAAAATACCAAATGATTTCCACAAAATGCTCCAAAATGAATAAACAAACTAATGTCACAGTCTTCTCCAAGTCCATGCCTCTGGTATCAAAGCCCGAGTTACTTGCAGTTATCCATATGAAATATTCACTCCACTCTGAGCTCTGTCACAGGTGATTAATAATTAAACAGAGAAAAGCAATCAAGAATATGCTCAAAGTTTTCTTGAAGAAATGCAACATCCCTACCAACTCCTGAGAACTAGTGACCTATGATCTTTCTAGAGAGTTAGACTTATACAGCAGATAAATGAGCCTTTCAGCCCTTGCCACCCATGTTTGTTCATCTATTATATTTATATTATATATTGGACATCCTTTGGTTCAAAGAAGACACATTGTACAGTTCATTTGTGGACATGAAGGTGATTTTTTGAACCCTAGTCTGCAAGCTCAAAGTCTAGCACAATGGGGACACTGAAAGTCTATTTTTGTAATTATCATGGCTGCTGCTTTGTGATGCCATTCTTGGTTTTCCATCACTTTTTGGCGTGCCCGTCCTCGAAACTGGGGTAGGCTTCATAGCACAGGGCTCACTACCGGGATCTGTCTTCTAGTTCTCTTGGCTGAATGCCACAGTAGCGTAGGGTTTCCTTCACAACGTCTTTATAGCACTTGCGTGGATAACCTTGAGGTCTCCTTCCGGTCTTCAGTTCACTATAGAGCAGCTTGTGAAGCATATGGAAGTCGTCTATTCTGATGATGTCCTATCCACCATGTCTGGGTTCTGATGATCATGGACTCAATGTTGGTGGACCTTGCATGACCCAAGACCTCCAGGTTGGAGACAGTGTCTTGCCAACGATGCCAAGGATGGAATGGATGGTGCACATGTGGAATTTCTCCTGTTGTTTGATGTGACGTTGGTACAGAGTCCAGGTCTCACATCCATATAGGAGAGAAGAAATGACCACAGCTCTGTAGACTCTCTCACCTATGTTCATCTACACTAATTCATTTGCCTGAATTCGGCCCATATCCTTCTGTGTCTTGATATTTCAGTTCCTGTCCAAGTATCTCTTATACAGTGATTAGATCGGACTTAACCACTTTCTCTGGCAGATACCAATCACTCAGTATAAAAAACTTTCTCCTCAAATTCCCTTTAAAACTTCTTCCAGCATCTTTATATCTATTCCCTCTTGATTTGATAACCCATTCATCCCTTCTGTGCCTCCAATAATTTTACATCTATCAGATCTCCCCAGACACCTTTACTTTTTTTTGGGACTATTTTAGTGGATGAAACTTCAAAAAAAATTGAAAAAAGTACATGCATATTTTTTTTAAAACTAACCACCTACAACTCCCCAACCCACCCACCCAATCCCACCCTCCATTAACCTATTCCAAAAATAAAGAGGAAGAGATTAACAATAACAACAAAATTCATCAATTAATTGCCATGAATTGGAATAAAACCAACAATGTGCGAGCAGGGGGTTCAAAAACTCAAAGTCATATAATCCAAACAAGGGCTCTAAATTTTCCGATAAAAAAATTATCACGCAAATTATGTTATTTCTCCAACGGAATTCAAGACCGCAATTCTGTATGCCATCTCTCAATACTCAAATCAGTCTCATTCTTCCAAGTAATTGCTAAACATTTTCTAGCTTCAGCTAATGCCAGTCTCAAAAATACAATTTGAAATCTATTTAATCTCAAGTCTAAACTCAACCTCTCAATATTACCCAACAAATATACTAAAAGGATCTAGTGAAAGTATCACTTTTAAAATGACTTCTAAAAGTCTATTCCAAAAAGATTTTACTGTTTCACAAAGCCAAACAGAATGTAAAAAAGAACCTACTTCCTTGTGTCATCTAAAACACAAGTCTGAAGAAATTAAATTGTATCTCCTTAATTTTTCTGGAGTTAAATGTAATTGATGAATAAAATTATAATCAACTAATCTATACCTTACATTTATAATTTTAGTCATACTATCCCTACATAAATTTATCCAATTATCCTGAGAAATAAGTATTCCTAAATCTTTCTCCCATTTCCATCTATATTTATACAAATCCAATTTAGACATTTTATTCTGTAATAAAGCATATATCTCAGTTTATAAATCCCTTCTTACCACCGTCAGTAAGTAAATTTCAAACTTAGACTGTCTAGGTAACCAAAAAGTATGTCCAAAATTATCCAACAATAAAGCTTTAATTTGATAATAGTGAAGAGTATTTGAGGATTATCATATTTCTCTTTCATTCTCTGAAAAGAAAATATCCTGCTTCCTAACAATCTTGCACAAATTTAATACCCTTTTGATCCCATAACTTCAAAAGCTGATTATTAAGTGCAATGGGGAAGAGGTTATTTTGATACAAAAGAGTTTTGCCTTAAATCTTAACTTGAGTACCTATTAACTTCATTTTTTATACCATAAATCCATTAAATGTTTCAAAAATTATAACTACTCAATAACTTAGAGTTCCGTCTATAAATAAACTGATCCATCCTCTTCTCACCAATTTGAGATAATTCAATATTAGCCTATATCAATGGTTTGTCCAATTCAAACATCCTATTTGTAAATTTCAACTGTGCCACATCATAATAACTTTGAAAATTAGGGTAGTTGCAAACTTTCTAATTCATATTTCCAAGTTATTTGTTGTACAGTTACCCTTGCCATTTTATCCTTACATAAAAATTTCTTCACCAAAGCATTCAAGTCCTTAAAAATTTTTTGAAGAATTTACAAGGAATAGATTGAAATAAATATTGAATCCGAAGAAAAATATTCATTTTAATGCAATTAACTCTTCCTATTAATGTAAATGGCAAATCTTTCTAGCATGTTTATATTAGACAATTGGTAAATATTTTAATTCATATAAATGACTATAATTGCTATCTTCCTTAACACCTAAATCTGAACTGACCATTTAAACTTCACAATATGATTATAAGAATAATCCATTTCCGCTAATGACATAATCTCACTTTTTTCCCCAATTAATTTTGTAATCTGATATCTCACCATATTGCTCCAATCTATCATGTAGATACTTCAAAGAATTTTGAGGTTCTGTTAAAGACATCAAAACATTATCTGCAAATAAATTAATTTTAAGTTCATCGGATTTCACCTTAATACCTTTAATATTAGCATCTTGTCAAATTATCAGAGCCAAAGATTCAAAAACTAATGAAAATAGCGCCGGCAACAAAGGACAGCCTTGTCTCGTCGATCTAGTCAACATAAAAAGTAAAGATAACTGTCCATTTGTCACAACTCTAGCAGTGGGAATTCTGTATAAAGCCTTAATCCAACCAATAAATATTGAGCCAAATTTAAATTTCTCCAAAACTTTAAATAAAAAAAACTCCACTCCACTCTGTCAAAGGCCTTTTCTGCATCCAATGAAATAACCACTGGTAGGTTGGATCCCTCCTGAGATATATTGATTAAAGAAATCAACTTCACAATATTATTTGCTGAATAACGATTTTTAATAAACCCTGCTTGATCTAAATGAATTAAATCTGGTAAATATTTAGTCAATCTATTAGCTAGAACCTTCGTTACAACTTTATAATAAACATTCAACCACAAAATTGGTCTATATGACCTGGCTTTCAATGGGTCCTTATCTTTTTAAAGATTAACTAATAATTGCTTGAGAAAAAGCATCCGGAAAAGAATGAACCTCTATCACCTGCTTCAATACCTCCATCAGTAATAGAATTAATATCTTGAAATTTTTTTAGAAAATTCAGAAGTAAAACCATTATCACCTGGAGACTTCCCATTTGACATGGATCGGTGCAGACACCTTTACTCCAGAAAAAATAAACTAAGCCTATCTAATCTCACCCCACAAGAAAACTCCTCCAATTCAGGTAATAACTGGTGAATATCCTCTGCATTCTTTCTAGCATAACCACATCTTTCCTATAGTGTGCAACCAGAACTGCACACAATTCAACAGATCCAGTCTAACCAGTGTTCTATAAAATTGCAACATAGCATCCCAACTTCTATATTCTATATCCTGTCCGAAGAAGGCCAGCATGTCATATGCCTTATTCAAGTTAAGTTTATTGTCATCTGATTGTACAGTCTTCTCCGGTCCTCAGTGCAAACCATGCAGGCACACAACCAGACATAATACACATCAAGACAAGTAATACATATGCAGGACAAGTATTTTATCTATAAAAATAAATATCGTTTTGTACAAATAAGAGTCTCGGATGGTTAGTGTGAGCAGTTCCTTTCATTGTTCAGCATTCTCACTTCCCATGGGTAGAAGCTGTTCCTCAGCCTGGTAGTGCTGTGTCTCATACTCCCCCAGTGTCCCTTCCCTGACAGGAGCAGTTGAAGCTGCTGTGTACAGGGTGAAAGGGTAATGATTTTGCACGCCCTCTTCAGACAGCGATCCTGGCATATCACGTTGATTTTGGGGGAGTGGGGGGGGGGGGGTGGTGGGTAGGAGACTACAGTGATCCTCTCTGCCACTTTTATGGTCACAAAGATTGACTGCCAATCCATTTCTATGCAGACTTTCCAAGATGCTCTCAATAGTGCTCCTATAGAAGGTCGACATAATAGTGGCCAGAAGCCTTGCCCGCTTCAGTCTTCTCAGGGAGTGAAGTTGCTGTTCCACCTTCCTAACAAGGTTAGCAGAGATGGGACTTTTCTCTTTAGAGTGTAGATTGATGAGAGGAGACTTGATAGAGGTCTACAAGCTTATGAGAGGCATAGATAGGGTAAACAGCCACCACCTGTTTCCCAGGGCAGGATCAGCAAACACCAGATGTCACATGTACAAAGTGAAGGAAGGGAAGTTTAGGGGAGACATCAGGGGTAAGTTTTTGTTTTTATATACACAGAGTTGTGGGTGCCTGGATTGCCTTGCCAGGAATGGTGGTGGAGGCTGAAACACTGGGGGCATTTAAGAGTCTCTTAGACAGGCACATGGATGAAAGGAAAATAGAGGGTTATGGGGTAAGTAGGGTTTAGTGGATGTTCTTTAAGGTAGGAATATATGGTTCGGCACAACATTGAGGGCTGAAGGGCCTGTACTGTGCGATATTCACTTAACAAATTATAATAGCTTTCCATCAATAATCAAGCTCATCCCAATCATTTCTGTCAAGTAAAATGTATTTGAACATAATAAAATGTGCATTTCCAAAAATGGGTTATTTCTTTAAATAAGCCTGGTTTAACCACGGAAGTATTGTGAATAATAGGCTTGACAAAGTGTCCTTTATCCTTCTCTGGACAGAGACAGATCTGGGAAACTAGATCAATTTAACTGACAGTTTACAGGAAATTCATTCAAAAGAGATCAAAGATTGTACCTCTTTAAATACTCTCAGATCTATTTTACCACTCTTATTTTTTTAATTAAAAAAAAAGTCTTAGCTGGAGGTTACCAGGCATTTTAGAGCCAGAAAGTAATTTGCCATTGAACTACCAAGAAGGTAGTTCTATTTGCATATATTTGGCCTATAATTCTCTAAATTCTTCCTGTCTATAATCTGCCAAAATGTCTCTTAAACATTACCATTGTACATACATCCACAGTTTCTTGTGGTAGCTCATTCCAGATACAGAATACTTTGACTGAGTGAACAAGTTGCCTTGACATCCCTCTTACAACTTTCTCTTCTCACCTTCTCTTTGGCTTGGCTTCGCGGACGAAGATTTATGGAGGGGGTAAAAGTCCACGTCAGCTGCAGGCTCGATTGTGGCTGACAAGTCCGATGCGGGACAGGCAGACACGGTTGCAGCGGAAAATTGGTCGGTTGGGGTTGGGTGTTGGGTTTTTCCTCCTTTGTCTTTTGTCAGTGAGGTGGGCTCTGCGGTCTTCTTCAAAGGAGGTTGCTGCCCGCCGAACTGTGAGGCGCCAAGATGCACGGTTTGAGGCGATATCAGCCCACTGGCGGTGGTCAATGGGGCAGGCACCAAGAGATTTCTTTAGGCAGTCCTTGTACCTCTTCTTTGGTGCACCTCTGTCACGGTGGCCAGTGGAGAGCTCGCCATATAACACGATCTTGGGAAGGCGATGGTCCTCCATTCTGGAGATGTGACCCACCCAGCGCAGCTGGATCTTCATCAGCGTGGACTCGATGCTGTCGGCCTCTGCCATCGCGAGTACTTCGACGTTAGGGATGAAGTCGCTCCAATGAATTTTGAGGATGGAGCGGAGACAACGCTGGTGGAAGCGTTCTAGGAGCCGTAGGTGATGCCGGTAGAGGACCCATGATTCGGAGCCGAACAGGAGTGTGGGTATGACAACGGCTCTGTATACGCTAATCTTTGTGAGGTTTTTCAGTTGGTCGTTTTTCCAGACTCTTTTGTCATTTAGTTCTAGAATCATCTACCCTTGAAAATATTTGTGAGCATTCACTTTGTCTATACCCCTCATGATTTGATGAAACTCTACAAGATCATCTCGACAAGCATCCTTCACTCTCAGGAATAAAGATCCAGTCAATCCAACCTCTCCCCTTAACTCAAGTCTTCAAGTTCTTGCACCATTCCTGCTGAACTTCCTCTGCACCCTTCCAATTTATTGATGTCCTTCCGATAGTTGGGAAAGCAGAATTGTTCAAGGTACTTCAAGTGTGGACTCACCAATGTCTTGTGCAGTTAAATCATAAGGACCCATCTTTTGTACTCTATTCCCTACCAAATGAAGGTCAGCCAAATACCTTCTTCACCACCTTACCCATCAATTTTTTTTATTTTGCATTTCATTTAAAATTACTGAACTTCTTAAAAACATTTACAAACATGTCACAGAATTTTAAGTTTAAATTGTAGTTAATACTGCAATTTTAGTTTTGCTTTATACATGCACAACTTTATGAAAGAAAGTGGAAATCATGGGGAACTGAAAATATGTGGAACTCCTGAATTTATCTTCCTCTTAATCAAATATGACAAACGTGCCTTTTGCCAGGTCGTATACAACTTTTGAAGGGTTAAAGGCAAATGATATGCATTCATCGAAACATTTCCAGTTTTAGCTCATGATAATTATGAAAATGGTAGTGCACATAGTAGCAGCAGCATCCCAGCTCCAAACAAAGATGCAATTTCTCATTTGTTTATCTCGTCTACAATTGGAAAACACTGCTAAGTTTAAGGAACATTAAATCCTGTAGGTCTACCAATCTAGAGGGCCAGATCAAGAAGACACTGTGCAAATTTGATTTAATGACGGCAACGAGCCCAACACCAAGCTGAAGCCTCCTGCTGAAACTTTGGGAAGAGGTCACGGAAGCCCTGTGCAACTGGACGAAGAGGTGGTCGGAAACTGTGTGCAAGGAAGCAGAAGCGCATTAAGTGTTCCGCATTTATGCAAGACTCAAAACAAATCCAGTCAGGTCTACACTCTCGACAATTTTACGTGCAAATGTATGATCTCTGGAAAATAAACTGAATTGCCTCTGGCTGCATCAGATCAAGATGAAAAGGAAAGGCTGCTGCACTCTGGTGATTACAGACACGTGGCTCCAGGACTCCACTCCGGATTCAGCCATCAAGCAAGATATGTGTTTCTTTGATTGATTAGGTGATTGTTCTGCACCATGGTCTAGAGAGATGTTGCTACATTGACTTGAAAATGTATATTCAGATGATCACAAACTTGTATATAACTAATCAATTTTGTAATAGCCTGAGCATTTGAATATGATTTTTATAAGGAATGTGGAAGTGTTTGCAGACACATAATGCATTTCATATTTTACTTAGTTTCAAGATCTTTGAATGCTCGGACAATGGAACAGAAGAATTTTTTTACTGCAAGAGTTACCAACACACAATCACAAGGATCAGATTATGTACAAATACTTCAACACAAATTCAGAGAGCAGCAGTTTCTGTTTTATTTACCTTTTCTTCCTGGATTCTTTCTTCTATCCTTTTTAACGCCATCTCATGAGCTCTAAACAGACTGATGGTGCTTGATTGGTCAGGGTCTAAAATATTTCCATCTTCATCTCGTACCACCAGATCGAGATCAAGGATTCTTGTGTTAATTAAAATAGAATATCAGTAGGTTAAAAATCCTATTATATTGTATCTAATTTTCTCCAAGCTTAAATAGGACATTACATTATCGATCCACTGTGTATGAGTTGGTGTGGTAAAGGCTACAACTAAGTTGCAGACAGAGGTATATCTGATTCACAAGAAAAACCAAACAAAGCAATCAACGGACATGGTTCTATTTTGACTTAAAAATCATTGATAAAGTTAGAAAAATGTATTTCCAAAATCTCTCTAAATTTGGGCACTCCCAAAACACATGGATCAGTGACACTTCAAAAATGTTACAACACTTCTCACATAGTGGATCAATATCTGCATAAAAATTAGAATTTAAATTTGGACATGTATTCATTGTACCACCTTAAATTATAATAAGCAATGCCTTGCACAAAATGAGGAATCATTAATCAAGCTGAGAGTGGAGTACCAATCTTCATCTGAAAATGTTATGTTCAAATCTTGTTCCCAATCGTTCTTAATCCCAGCCATTAAGGCTGATCTTAAATCCAAAAAATCATTGGAAATATAAAATATCAACATTAAAAATAGAAAGTTTCAATTTATAAAGACGTGGGGCCCATTCATAGAATATTCTCACAATTGGAAGAATTAAGAATTTTGAGTGCTCCAGAGATTCTCTGTCCGATGTCTGGAGGTCACTAACAGATCCATAGTTTCCCTTTTCTTTTACAAAGGCTATGCTGATTGGAGGGAGGGGATAGATTAGATTTCTTTTGTTTTTCTTTTTATCAGTTTTTATTTAGATTAATTTGGCTAATATGGGTTTCAACAAGGTTATCATAGATTAATTCAATAACATTTCTCATATGGATTAAGAAACTGTCTAGTGTAGTTCCAGCTTTTTATTTGTACTTTATGTTTGAGCTTACTTGTTACATGTTTTCCTTAAATTTTATATGCAAATTTGTATGCTAAACTCAATAAAAATATTTTAAAGAAAAAATCCAATTTTGTTCCTTCAAAAACTGCCTTTAACTTCTACAAAAGCAGAGATAGAAGTGACTCAAACTGGAATTCCACTTTGGCACAAAGACCCATTGTAAGTAACTCTATAAAGGTTCCACTGCTGCCCAGCGACAGCCACTTCCACACCAAGGATATTTGTTCACACGAACCCGGATTATGACAAGAGTATTGTTACATTGCTGGATCTTACTCCACCACAATTTGGTGCTTTGGGAAACATGATACAAAAGATGATCTTTCCCATTCATCTGCACAGAGATTAACTCAACTTTTATATGCTGTGAATCATCTACCAACATACTTTTTATCTTAATTATTGTAGACGATAAAGCAGCATACTGTATATTAATGAGTTTTATGAATTGTGCTATGTAATAAATATCTTCTATGTTCAGGATAAAATATCAAAGCAGCATTCTCACATTCTCCTTTCAAGTTTGCAAATCATGACTTGCAACTGTAATATTAATTCCATCAAATGATTCCTCATTTTAGCAAGGACTGTAATGAGTAATATTGATATTTTTCTCTGATGTTATTAGATTCACTATGCAAAATAATAAAGCAAAGGGTTTTACAAAAATACACCTTAGAAATAAATTAATTTCCTAATGGATTGATCTTGAGATGGGGTTCATATTTGGGATTAATCATTGTATTCTATTGTTTTCCTCGTTTGTTAAAATAACAGCCAATCATTTTGAAATCAGTGCTTTGTACATTGTTATCAATTTTAATATGCACATTTATCCCTCAATCAGCTTATTATTCAGCTTCACAATGGATCAGATTCTATTAAGAAACTATTCATTTGCCTTACACGCATTTCTGAAGGTCATCATATTACTGGGACATGAGCCATTTAAAAATAGTTCTAAAACTGAAAATAATTTGCATGTATATTTTAGTAGAACAGATCATTGTGAAGATTGACGATAAAGATAACAGCTGATGTTGATGGCTGCTATGGGGACACCAATAGCTCTGAGACCACATAATAGAGATCAAGAGAAGGAATAGGATGGCAAATTAAAATAGAAGGCAACCAGAATCTCAGCACTACTCAGGCAGACTGAAAATCAGTGTTTGATGTCTCCCATGTAAAGGAGGCCACATTTTTAACACTAAATCCTGTAAATTAAAACAAGTGCAAATCAATTGCTGCTTCACTTGGAAATACTGCTTGGGTCCATGGATGGTGGGATGGTAGAAATGATAAGTGTTTGAAAGAGTACTAAGTGAGCTCAGCAGGAGAATCCAAGAATTGTGAAGACAGCAATCCTGCAAAAGTAATGAAAGGGGAGAGTAGGAACAATCTCTCTGGTGCCACAATCTTGTTGCGACGGATAGAAATTAGAAAAAATGACATTGAATAAAAAAGCTGATTAGCTGAAAGATGAAAACCAGAGTAGTTCTGTTCTACTCTGTCCATGAGGTAGCAAAGGTGCAGGAAATAGATGAAAAGCCGCCAAAGGTTCTCTCCATGATGGCAAAAGTCTATTTCGGATTTGCAGTTTTTGATTATTAATGATTAACTTTGTTTTGATATAAAATTCAAAAAAGCTGCATTTACTGGAAAACTGAAATACCAACAAAAGATGTTGAAAACACTCAGCAGGTTTGAGAGCTTCTCAGGAAAGAAGAATAGAGTTTAGATTTCTGACAATGGGGTGTTGACCTGAAATATTAAGTCTGCTTCTCTTTCCACAGATGTTTGAATCATTGGAGAGAACCACTTCCTTAGGTATAGCATAAATAAAATTAAATATCGGAAAAGAAATTGAGGAGATTGAAGAGTTGGAATAAGAGCCAAATACAAAGGAACCCAAACCCAATTTGAAGACAGTATTCAAGAATCCATTGATCTTCAAATAGTTAATTCATAATCCACATTATATATAATGACCTACAACTGGCCTTTGTCCAATTTGATGATCGTGAGAAGGATAAAGAATCTATCTAAAAGCAGTAAAAAAAAAGTTTGGAAAAATGGAACTCTTCTTGAGAAGCAATCACGTGCTCCACTGGAAATACTCTTATTACATCACATTAATCATTGGTATTTAATGTTTCTAGTATTTCATTTGGAGTACAATAACAAATTAGACAATGCACTTTATCTAGATATTTCATGCAGACCTGTTGCCATAATCAATTTTTGCTGTGACTTTCTGCTTTAGTTCCTTCAGCTCATCTTGAGGGAGCGTTCCAGAAAGTATCTGTGATCGCCATTCAATAAGATCATACATCATGTTCCTAACTCGCCTGAACATTTCTCGGTTATTAATCTGAAGCAAGATAGATTTAAGGAATAAATTAAAGGGGAGAAACAATTCGTTTTGCAAAACAATTCCTAATATTGTTCAACATTACCAGTTAATAATGACCTCAAAATTGAACAGTATATTTCAGATTAGCATTCGAGTTGCATATTTTTGAGCTTTTAACAGAGGAGGAGCTTTTACATTGGCACCTTTCAGAGGTAAAACTTTAGAAAGCAGGTGCAGAACATTCCAAAGGAGAAGAATGCTCTTGAGTACGTTGATACCCATGATATAAAGAGAAAGAGTTTTGCAACCAAAGAGAATGTTATGAATCAACTTTGCATTATTTCCAGTGCCAGGTGGTAGATAATGCAGAAAGCGATATGTCAAGTTGAGCCGTGGCTAGACAGAGGAACATGGCGACCAGTATCGCAGCAGGAAGGGGAGACATGCTCATGATGGATAGGACTATATCTGAACAAAGCTGATGTCAATATAACTACGATATAACTAAACTCAGTGAATATGTAGCATAATTAGCAATGATATCATCACAAAGAAATGCCATTAAGAATAACAAGTTGTATCGAACATCAGAAGAGTTCAATGTAATGGAGAATTGAGCAGAATTACACAAAATAAAACTTTTAAGTGACGTACAAACGGAAAAATGGTAATAAGGTTGTCTCAACAAACTGCAACTAACTTTTATTCAGAATGATAATAAAAGTGACCCATCTCCAAATTGGAGATTTGACGACTGAATAACATTCAGGAATGATAAGGAAGATTTTAAAAAAGGACACTACTCTAAAGGCACATCCTCAATGTTATAAAAACAGATTCTTCCCCTCCGCCATCAGATTTATGAATGTACAATGGCCAAATACCTCAATTTTTCTCTTTTTTGCACTAATTTATTTTTTAAAAATCTTGTATTGTCTTTACATAATTGTAATTTATTGTAATTTTTGCACCATACTTCTGCTGCAAAACAACAAATTTCATGACATACGTTCATGACAATCAATCTGATTCTGATTAAGCTTTTCTATTCTTTCTTGCAAAGTTGATAACCTCATTTCCCACGTCAGACTCTTGCTGTACTTCTGATCACTAAATCTATCTTCATTGTTTGCAAACTAAAAACTTTATATTAGTATCACCAAAGTAAAATTTAGTTAAGTTCAATCAAGTATCTCTCAAATTAATACATGGGAGAAACAGTTTGCGAGACAAGTTAACAGTTTTAATATCCTCCTTCCACTTTAAAAAATGCTCTAGCACATTTATAACAGAAATCTAAATACCAAGTCATTTTCAGCTTGTAATTTGTTCAGGTATTAAGAGGGATTTTCAAACTTTAAAGCTTAATTTATTATGTAGTTAAAAAGCCCTCATTACTAAGAAATTATACTGCCAACTTTGGAAACAAAGTGCATCATGTTATATACAAAGTCAAACTAAAAAGAATATTATTAACTCATTAAAAAAAAACCAGAACATTGTATTTCACTCACAACATACAAGTGTCGCCATATACTTGACCATTCTCGGAGAGTTGTAGTAACTTCCTGAACCAGTGGAAGCTCATTTGGTATAACAGTTTCATGTTGCCTTCAATAAAATACAGAATAATAAGATTATACAAATAACATTTTCAAATATGGGTTTCCTGCTTAAAGCAGACATTTTTCATTTAAAAAGTGTTTTTATTTGAAAATCTTACATCCATCCCCCATTAAAAATTTTGACTAATTCAAAAATTTCACTTCTTGGTACCTTAATTCTGCAATATATTTCACCTTCTAATCCTTTCCTTCAATAGCAGCATTAAATTAAATTTACTTAGTTCAATATGAACCAAATAAACAATTCAAAACAAATACTACTCAAAATGTGGCACAATAAACCAAAACAGTGCTGCAAAGAAATAACTTTGAAGAGACTGTAATTATCAATTATGATCTTTTATTCTGTAATATCTCCTTTCAAGAAATAACTCAATTCAAATTTAAACCTAAGCTCTTCTGTTAAAATAGTTAAGAAGATGCTTTGAAATGTTCATTAAGCAAGCACACAATTGACAGAAACGTCAGCCAAGCAATCAATACAACAATCCTGAAGGATAAATGGCCATGTTGCTTCATCCTTTCAGGATGACTTTATCAAGAGTTTATAAAAAAATAGAAAATACTGACATTTAAAATGACAGTACATGAAATAAATAGTTTCAATGGAGCAAGCAGGTCTTTTATTGTGTGGTGTCAGAGTAGTTTATGACTAGGGTAGTAAAGGGAGGTTCACCCTGACAGCTGTTGGAAAAAACCTTCCTGGAATCTAGAACTGAGCAAAACACAAAAGTCTCTAAACGCTGCGATTCTTGTAAAAGCACAGAAAAGCTGGAGGAACTCGACAGGTCTCAAACCTGCAAGACCCACTAAGTTCCTCCAGCATTTCTGTGTTGAATCTAGATGTGCTGATCTTCAGGCTTCTGCACTTCTTCCTAAAGGTAGCAGTGAGAAGACGGGACCAGGATGATAGGGTTACTTTATGATGACACTTCTTGAGGCAGTGTCTCACATCGATGTCTTCAATGGAGAGGTCATCAATACCTGTGACTAATTTCTGACAGAAAAGATATAAATAAGTTGGAAGGAGCGTAGTGTAGATTCAAAATGATATTGCCAGGACTGAATTGCTTGAGTTATAGGGAAAGAGTGGATAGAAGAGGAACAGAAGCAGCTGAGAGGGGTGGGGTGGATGGTGAAGAGCTTCATAAAATTATGAGGATCATGGGAAAAAGCGAATGCTCAGCCTTTTTCCTCCAGGATAGATAAATATAGGTTTAAGATGAGTCAAGTCAAGACAAATCACCTTTATTTATTGTTCATACCATGTTCACACAGTAAAGACAAGATAGCATTTCTCCAGGACCACGGAGCATATTTACATAAATACAAGTTAAAATAGACGTTAGACACATTAAAATATTAAGATGTATTCAGTAATAGTCCACGGTACCCTATCCACAAATGTTCTGGGAAATCAGAATTCTGATGGCTTGGGGGGAAAAAAACTGTTGCCCAATCTGGATGTTAGGGTCCGAGTGCTGCAGCACCTCATACCAGATGCCAGAAGGGAGAACCTTTTACGTGAGGGGTGTGTGGAATGGGGAGGGATTTAAGAGGGACCTGAGGAACAACATTTTCCACTCAGAAGTGATCAGAGAGGAGTTCTATAAATGATACAATTAGAATTTTCAAAAGATAATTGAACAGATATTGGATAGGAAATGTTTAGAAGGGCATAGAAAATACTGACATTTAAAATGACAGTACATGAAATAAATAGTTTCAATGGAGGAAAATGGAAGTAACTCTGAACGCTAATTTAATTTAATGGGCAAGTTGGACCAAAGGGCCTATATTATATATCTGACTCCATATTCTTGGTTGTTTTTCAAAAGGCAAATACAAGCCTCTCCAGTGTGGCTGCTTGAGTTACTGAAATTCACCTTTACAGAATTTTTTTTTTAAATTTTCACACTATGAACCATATCAATCAAAATACATACAAACATTTCCTTCTTAAATATACACAGTGGCTTTTTGACCCCCCCCCACTTTTTTTCCCCCCTACCTTCCCTCCCCCCTTCCCACCCCCCTCCAAACCCATTAAACGTTCAACATACACAATGCAATAAAATCATTAAACAATGTCATCACACAATGAAAATAAACAAGAAAATTGTGTCATTAACTTTTACACACTGGATCAGGTCATTTTGTCTTCTTATCATTTTGGGGGATGGAGATCCGAGGCAAGCCCTCTCTGTTGTGTTCCATGTACGGTTCCCAAATTTGTTCAAATAATGTAAACTTATTTTTTTAAATTACATGTTATTTTTTCCAATGGAATACATTTATTCATTTCCATGTACCATTGCTGTACTCTCAGGCTCTCTTCCGATTTCCAGGTTGACATTATACATTTTTTTGCTTCAGCTAAAGCTATCATAATAAATCTTTTTTGCGCTTCATCCAGTTTGAGGCCTAATTCTTTACTTCTTATATTACTTAGAAGAAAGATCTCTGGATTTTTTGGTATGTTGTTTTTTGTGATTTTATTTAATATCTGATTTAGATCTTCCCAAAACATTTCCACTTTCTTAGATGCCCAAATTGCATGTACTGTTGTTCCCATTTCCTACTTACAGCGAAAACATCTATCTGATAATGTTGAATCCCATTTATTTAACTTTTGAGGTGTGATATATAACCTGTGTAACCAATCATATTGCACCTTCACAGAATTTACAACGACCCAAACATCTGAGATATGCAATAAAGCCAGCTCTCATGGAATTTGTGTGGAAAAATGTAATGATCTGAAAACACAAATCATTGAACAATTGTCCAGCAAACACAAATAAAGAGAAAGTAATTCATTGTATTTTTACGTTTCTTCCTCAGAGGCATTAAATTGACATTGAAATGAATGGGGCTTCAGATCTCACACCAGGTCTTAAACTGGCACAGCATTAAAGAATACATTTTACTAAGAGAAGGCTGGGGAAAATGACCAAGTTCTTGCTACACTACTGGACTTCATGTTGGGTCCGGCAACAAAGCTGAAAAATCACCAAACTCAGCCAACAAGATTTGGATTTCAGCTTTGTGTTAAGACCAAACATGTGATTGTCAACAATGATGAACAGCTTACAAAACTCATAAATCAAGCCAATGAATCTTCAATATCACAAACATTTGAAGATATGAGGATCAACATGCATTCACTAAAAGATAGGTAAAATACATTAAATTACAGAATCTCCCTCGAAATGCACATCTTTTAAAGAAAATTGCATACTTGCTTTGTAACTAATTGCCATTTTTAGTTAAGGAAAAATTGAAACATTACACTCATCAAATAACTAAAACATGATGCCTCTTCATTCTGAGTGAACAAAAGGCATGGAATTTATCAGGAATTTTTAATGTAGGTTGCATATAATCAAAATGTGTGAACTGAAGAGGATGGAGGAGATTTGCAGGGATGTTGCCTGGACTGAATTAGCTCAGGAGACAAACTCTCGACAGATATCTTCTACAAACCCACCAACTCCCACAGCTACCTCAGATATACCCCCTTCCATCTTGTCAACTGTAAGATTCCATTCCATTCTCTCAATTCCTCCATCTTCATCACATCTATGCCCAGGACGAGGACTTCCATGCTACATCATCAGAAATGTTCTCCTTCAAACAGCATGGCTTTCCCTCTACCACCATCAATGGCACTCACCAACATATCCTCCATTACACATGCTCTTATGAGCTCTGCTTTCCTTTATTCTTCTGAAAATACTGACAATTATCATACATTGCTTGGCCTTTCCTGTCCTTCCAAAGTGTATTACCCCATACTTTACTAGACCAAATCCATGCCCATATAACCAGCTGAATAACATCTTCCAAGACCACAGATCTTTCTTTCCATCAAGTACATTGCCAATTTTGGCATCGTCCGCAAACAAGTGTGGCCCCTACATTTAAGTTTAAGTCAATCACACAACATAAAAGCAAAGATCATTATGTCTGGAGAATCTCACTGCATCTCTGTAGTCGTCAAAATCCCATGAATCATTATCCTTTTTGATGCTGAGCCAGTTTTCTATCCAATATCACTTTCCTTTGGATCCCATACAATTTCACATCATTATCAATCCTTAATGCATTCTCATAACCTCATAAGCCAAATCATGTCTAATATTCCAAGTACAAAAATGAAAATATACTAATTTCCGAACATTCTCACTTGCTATCCCCTTCAATGTCCACCATCTGCCTTTCTTCTCCGACTTCTTAATTCACTTTCAACACAACATGCTCATCTCATTCCCAACAGCCTCGTTTCCTTACTATTTATCAAGCTACCAAGAATTTTATGCTTTAGATGATATTACTAATCATGGTATCCAATAGTGTTATAGTAAGAGTGAATGGCTGCCAAAAAGCACCTTTAACCCAAGTGACAGTTGGCTTCTTGAACATCACTACAAGTGGGAGGAATTACATGACATTTCATACCCTGTTATCTGGTAATGATGAAATGGCATTAGAGATTCAAAACAAAAATCAAGTCACCTGCCTCAGGACAGCTTTAAACCAGCACTTGCAGTATCTTTTACATGCTCAGATCAATTACTCCCTAGAATGCTAAACAAGGGAGATTGGTGATAGCAATACCATTGGATAGAAGAAGTGGGTAGCTAATTTCTACTTGAACTCTTGGCACAAATATTATCATCTAGGGTAAATATCATTCAGTAACAAAACAGGAATAAGCTACTTTATTTCCTGAGGAATTGTGAATGGAATGTCAACATTGCAAAACCAGCAGTGAGCCTATTCTTTCCAACCTAATGAAGGAAGTTATTGGTGAAGCAGTTGAAGATGCTTGGGCCTGGGACATTTTACTGAGGAATTCATGAACAGATTTATCCTAGACATCAATTATTTTTTTTGTGCAGATATTACTTTAACCAATGGAGGGTTTGTTCATGAATTCTCTTTCCAAATCAATTTAATCAGGGTTATCAGATAAACATACTAGGTTAAGTATTGCTTTGATCACTGGTGAATTCTGCCTGATGCACTTCACCCTTGAGCAGAAATCAAATTACAAAGAAATATCCCAAAAGCTCTCCACAAAATCAAAACTTGTTTTTTTTTTGCTCAATTTCAGCTTCCTAATCATTAAAACTGGCTGAGCATTTGCATTCAGGGCTGTGTGCTCAGCCCACTTTTATTCACGCTGCTGACTCATGGCTGCACTGCGAGATTCATTTCTAATAGAATCCAGTTTGAAGACATGCACTCGTTGCCAGATATCCAAAGTCCAGCCACAGACAAGAGCCCCACTACAATCTATTGAGCCGACATAGCGAAGGTTTGACCACATACATATGGACATTACAGGCACCTTGCCGGTGTCACGTGATTCCCATTTTCTTCTCACTATAATGGATCAGGCTACGCAGTGTCCAGAGGCAATTCCACTGGCAGACATGACAGCAGACATCTGTGCCAGGGCCCTCATTTTCACCTAGATAGCACGTTTCTGTCTGCCAGCACACATCACGTCTGACAGAGGTGCCAAATTCACATCAAGACTGTGGTTAGCAATGGCCACTCTGCTTGGAACCAAGTTGCACCACACAACTGTGTACCACCCACAATCCAACTGACTAGTAGAAACGTTCCACAGACATTTGAAATTGGCCCTTATGGCTCACTGAGCACAATTCCAGCATCCTTATGAGGGTCCCATCCAGATACTAAGACACAATGGTTTGATGTACAGTTTGGACATCGGAGGCAGAGAAAAAGCTTTTGCAATTGACTGCCTCAAACCTGCCCATCTGATCTGGACAGACCAGTCGTGGTTCAGGCACCTCAGCGGAGAGGAAGGCCACCCAAAAAAAATACAGACATTAGGGGTGCACTGCAGGATTGCCGGTTCTGGGTGGGGAGCTGATTATATCAATAATGATGCCACTTCCTGTCCATGTGACAGAAGTAGTGATGTATATAAACCTAGTATGCAAGCCTGGAGGTGTCAGTCTTGCACGAGACTCCACAGCATATTCGATTTATCTGCGTATACATCAACTCAAAAACGTGTACAGCGGTTCCACCACATGTACACTGATGTCTACTGTAGCTTAGTATAAAATACTTTGTTACAGCCTTTTACATCTCCCTTAAACATCCCCTCACCTTAAATACATGTCCTCTAATCCTTAACATCTTTGAGGGGAAAAAGATTCTGACTATTTATCTTTTCTACACCCTCATGATTTCATAAACTTCTATCAAGAGTCTTTCCAGACTCCAATGCTGCAGAGAAAACCCAAGTTTGTCCAATATCTCCCTATAGGGCATATCCTCTAATTCAGGCGGCATATCCTCTAATTCAGGCAGCATCCTGATACATCTCTTCTCTACTATTTCCAACATGTTCCCATCCTTCTTGAAATACAGAGATCAAATCGCATGAAATATTCCAAGTGCCTAACCAAAAT